>NW_028248637.1:0-50397 GCF_964263255.1 Lissotriton vulgaris
AATGCTCATTCTCGCCATTCCTTCCAAGGGTATGGGTTCTCTATTGTACCCTGACAGACATATATCTGCATTTACTAACTTGATATTGTGTTTAGAGAACTTCTCATCAAAAATGTTCTTCTCCACTTGTGTAAACGAGGAACATGAGTCTGCATAACCCTTGAATTTTACCATCAAGATAAATCTCACACGTAGGATAATGAGTTTCTTCTTCCATGTTCCCATCATCAATCTGAAAATCAAAAGTTTTTTCCTCATCCCTCTCTACCTTAGGATGTTCAATTACATATATTCTGGGACTGATTTCTTTATATACCTTTGAAAAATGCCCCCTCTTATTGCACTTCCTACACATTATGTTCCTAGCAGGGCATTTCCAATTGTTTGCCAAATGGTTAAGGCAACCACATCTGAAACACAGCAAGCCCTCCAATTTATTTCGTGGAACCTCTCTATTTTTATCGCCTACCTTGCATACTGCCTCCTCATTGGTTGAGGCTTTGGATTCCCCTTTTTCTTCAAACCCTTCTGAAATTGTCATCTCTTTCATACACAGAGCAGTATGTTCCAAACCCTTGGCTATGCTAATAGCTTCTTCAAGGTCCGGATTACTAGTAAGCAATTCCTCCTGAACCGCCACATCATTTGTGCATCTGACTAATTGGTCCCTGATAAGAGAGTCTGTCAGAGCCCCAAATTCACAAGTGGCAGACATGCCCCGCAACACCGCAACATAAGAGGAGACTTTCTCATCCTTCCTTTGACTTCTTTTGAAAAATGTGTGCCTTTCTAGAACCACATTTATTTTAAGTGTGACTCCAATTTCCTCAACGTGTATTCATAAACATCAACCCCTGCCTCCTCCTCAATAGGTTCATCCTCAATTAATCTTCCCGTGATGTCCTCAAAAACTTTCCTTCCCTGAATTCCCAGATTGTGCAGAAGTATATGTTGCTTTCTTACATTTGAAAAATTACCACCCTCAATAGCTATTAGGTATGATTTAAAGATTCCTTCCCACCTTCTCCGAGGTATGGTAGGCTCTCCTAACTCGTTCAAAAAAGGGGGTGGCTGACTCATGCCTGCACCTGCCATAGCTGTTAAAGGTAACTCAACACCTAAAAAAAAAAAGGAGTATATAATAGAGTACTTCAACCCTGTTGGAATTCTGTAAATAAATGAAGAGTTAATACATGTCATAAAATGAATATATATACAGTGAAAGTGAAAACATCCTTGAAAATGATTCACTTTAGTCTTTTGAAGCACTTTATCCCGGAGTACGGTAGTCCTCTTTTTATGACTATTGATCTTCCCTATGGCTCGGACAGTTTCGGTGAGGAGGCGGGAACTACCTCTGAGGAAACGCAGTGAGGAGGCAGGTGCCGCTGACCTCCTCTCACATAGCTCCCACGAAGTATGAAGAGAAGAGCTCTCCTTTCCCCCTCCAACAAGCCCAGCCACTTGAAATAGATGCGCTGTGAAGAGACTTTGCCCGTTCCACATATGTGGAGAATAACCAGCAGGTGGGAGACTTCTCCCGTTGGAGCTGAGCAGCCACGCTGGGGCACGGATCGCCCCAGGGATGGAGGACACAGCATAGGGGAAAAACAAATAAACTGTCAAACCCTCTTGCCGGTGCCCCCAAGTAGCCTGTTTAAAGACAGCACATGCAGCACATGGCTCCAAAAGCTTTGTGAATACCCTCTGATGGAGCCACATAGCTGACAGGTTCTGAGCTGATTGAAGACTGCCCCAGCAACCGCGCCACAGGAGATGAGGGAGACAGATTCCCCCCTTTGGCTTCACACCTTGTGGCAGTCCCAAGCCTCGGACCATGAACAACAGCTCCGTATCGATTTCAAAAGACAGAGGAGACAGTGGAAACTTCCTAATTGTAGCACCTAACACAAATCACCCCCAAATTTTAAATCGCCCCTGATAGTTTGTATGGGCGAAGTGTGTGCACACTGGTTAACACCCACTGTCACAATGATAGTTCATCCAAGAACTCATGAAGTCAATACATAAATGCAAAGGTGCGCCACACAATTCAAGAACTACAATATCAATGATCACAGACGTAGGTTTTCTTTGTCGTGATTTTCTTTATTCCCCCAAAAAAGTGTACAGTCAAAACACGGGTTTTCGCAGCCGACGCGTTTCGTCCTCAAGGGACTTCTTTAAGGCTGCCATAAAAACATATAAACATACAATTAAAATCTAAGTTAAAAGGCTTAATCTTACAGATAGCCAGACTTTGTTACAGTTAATGACCTAGAAGTTATGTTATTACAATTGACCACTATGTCAAACTCATTAGGAGCCTATGCAACCAATTTTTTCATTTTCATCACAAGCTGATTTTCATTTGAGATGGGAAAGCAACAACCTATAGTATATTAGTCATCATATATGCTTTTCATATCATGGGTAATCTAATTCAATGTCCATGAAGGTTATATTAATAAGAAACAAAACTTAAAGAAGAGTAGATGAATCTAGGGAGAGAGTGAATAGGGTGAAGAGAAATAGAAGTGTCAGATTCCAGGGGCAGAGGAATGTACTGTGGGGGAGAGACACTATATTGCATCTCATCATGCAGATGTAAAGAAAAGGGTACAACATACCAAATTCTTTTGACTATATACAGTCGTCGTAATGGGTAGGAAGTTCTTTGTAGATGAGCGTTTCAAAAGATCTCTTAATTAGTAGTATTGGGAAGCCTAAGGAAAGGATGGAACAGAATCACATTAAAGGTTTGCCAAGAGGGAACACAAATGCCTAAGTACCCGTAGTAGCATTGGAATTTCCCAGAACAAAATCAGGATAACTCTTTGTCTTAAATCATATTTTTATGAAACATCAACAACTGTATTTGAGTAATCTTAGGAGTCAACAAGACTAGAAGGTGTCTGTATACCTCAATAATAATGTTTTTATGCTGAAAACAGTGTATCTATGTGTTGAGACATCCCTAAGGGAGAGTACAATTTTATGCAACATCCACATTTAGTTTTCAAAAATATTCGAAGTCCACAAGCCTAAGTCGTATCTATATAACTCAATCATGGTGCCTTAGGACACTGTGCTTTGCATCATTCATGATGCAAAACGACGTGCACAAATCAAAATTCTAGGCGGAGAAGTGACAAGACTTCTGGAATCATATCGATTCCAAGAAGCTCTTGCATGGCGAGAGCAGCACATGCGCTGCTCACGCCAGGTGAGACTAAAAAATGGGTACGGAGGATAAAGTGTGTCCCAAGTAAATTACATTTGTGGGCCAGTGCTTATGCTCTTATGATACAACCTTGTTGTAGATGGCAAAAGTCACACACAAATGGCTGTAGGGTGGGGTGCACTGCACATCGAGTATCCACCTAAGAAGCTGCCATACTCGCTGTCAAGAAACATCAAAAAACCCAGGCTTTGACAATTAAAAGCTCTCTCAGCACAGGCGGGGAGTTTATTGCCTCAGAGCCTCATTGCAAGGAGGGAAGGCACAGTCATGATTTGAGCCTTGATGTAAAAAGAGGAGTGCAGCCAATATCAGGTGCGAAAGTGGGAGAGGACGAGCGCTGAGAAGTCAGCTCCGTCCCCACCTGAAACGCTGCTGTGTTCGCCATCTTAGAAACATAGCCTTGAGTGCCGCCCTTAGCTGTCTCAATTTGGTTGGAAAGTTCACTTCATCCGGAGCCTCATCCAGAACCTTAGTGCGAAGAGAGCAACCGCAGTTAGCATCGGGTGCGAGCACGGGAGAAGCACGTAGGCTGGTCTCCCTGCGGTGAGCTCAGCCCACCACCTTCCCCAAACCTTTATGCCCTTGACCTTATTAATTGAGCCACATGAGGGTTACAGGCCTGTGTGACATGGAAAAACGTACTGCCTATGGATCCATCTTGGGGCACATGGACTGTAACTGTTCGAGCACGAGACAGGTAATAATTCTTCTAAATTGGTATGTCTCTTACATTATCCCTCAGATGTATGGAGCCATATCACATAAAGTGGGCACTGCAAGTGCTAATTTAAAATAGACCCGAACCAAAGGTTTGAGCTGACTGATTAGTTGATTCATTGCTTAAATAGAAGAATAGCTGCAGTCGGGTATTTTACCACCATAGGCAGTACTAAATGGTTTCTTGTCACAAGTAGTTTAAATGAATCTGCTGGATTTGCCTGGGAAAGTAGCACCGAGGAAAAGCAAGTGATGGGTGGAATGCTTTAATTAATCTGAGCCACTGGTAATTACTCAAAGGTGCATCCAAATCTATATTTTTATTTTTTTGCCCAGCTTGCCCAACGGAAAGCCTTATGCAAACCATTCATAGTCCTACTCCAATAGGAACTGCACAGACCAAAATACCAGATTAGGTTCCCTCTGAACGGAAACACGAGTACTAGCCCTTTACAGCTTGAGGTCTGTGACAAATATGCTTCTAAGCAAAGTTGAACATTCCTGAAGTGGTCATGTTGCTGCTAGTTTACCTCAATTAGTATTCCCTAGTGCTGTAAAATATATTTTCTGCTTACACTAATATTATTTTGCTTAAGAGTTAGCAAGACGTTTCCTTTCCTACACCAAGATTCCTGAATGAAATCTTCATTTCACAGTGGGGTAAATCTTTTCTCCTAAAATTTCAAATGGATATGAAAAACTGCTTTTTTTAAAATCAAATTCTATTGTCCGAGGATTTGTTTTCAGTGTATTTCCTGCTGCAGAAAATCCTTGCTCTCTCATTCACTGGTCCACATTTTTGTATTATTGCTGTTCGCAGAGAACGGGTACAACATGGGAAAAAATAACTCATTTTCCCCCAGATATATTACATTATGTTATATTTAATGATATTATATGTTAATAATATTTGTAAAGCTTTAGTTTGTCAAATGTTTCATGGCGATAGCAAGAAGCAAGTACAATATAGGTAGCAAAAGTGAAACACACACACACACGCTGCCAATTAATTTTAGATATAGCACAGTAGCATCACAAGAACGTGTACTGCACAGGTAGCAGTAGTGCAAACATATTCAAATCACAATTAATTTATGCAATGTGGAAGATAGCATCTCAGATCCAGTGGTGGCTGCTAAGGAAAGGGGTGGCCGGCAGCAGGCCCTAAGGTAACTATAAATCAAGCCCCTACCATGCAATAATAATGAACTCACATATTACATCACTCATGACATCTTCCATGACATTATTGATAATATCACTGCAACATTTGCCGTAAAATTATGAATAAGAAAACTATGCATGGCGGGGGCACAAGTTATAGTTACCTTAGGGCACAAGTTATAGTTATTTGAGATAATTGTAACTATAACTGCTGAATTGCTATGGTTTTGTGTGTGTAAAATATGAACCTTACTATAACTTCCCTGCAAGGTTTGTTTTTTTAGTAAAAGAAAAAAATATATATATGTAGATATAGATAGATAGATAAATAGATATTTTTTCACTGAAAAAAACAAAGGTTACAGGGACGTTATAGTTAGGCTCATATTTCACTCATACAAAGCCAGCTAAATTCAGCAGTTATAGTTAGTCGAACTAACTACAACTTACGTCCCACAATGCACTGCTTATGACCTCCCTTATTACATCACTCATGACAATAGTATAGTTTATGTACTACTAATGAGTGATAATTTTTCTATCATATAATATGTGAGTGGCTGTATGACTGTGTGTATCCATGTATGAGTGGGTGACTGAGCGGCTGTATGGGTGTGTGAGTGGCTGTTCAGGAGTATACATAGGTGTGTGAGTAGCTGCGTGGGTTAGTGAGTGAGTGGCTGTGTGAGTAGCTGTTTGGGTGGGTGAGTGGGTATCTGAATGGCTGTATGAGTGAGTGACTGGCTCTGTAACTGGCTGTTTGGGCCAGTGAGTGGCTGTTTGAGTGGGTGTTTCCTTGAGTGAGTTGGTGTGTGAGCGGTTATATTGTGAAGTAAGTGTCTGTGTGAAATGATACATGGGTGAGTGAGTTGTTTGTGAGTGTTTATATGGATGTGTGAATGGGTATGTAAGTGGTTGTGTGGGTGTGTGAATGAGTGAGTATGTGAGTGTTTATATGAGTGAATGAATGACTGTGTTGAGATTCTGTATGGGTGAGTGGGTGGCTGTATAGGTGAATACGTTGTTGTATGAGTATATGTATGGGTGTGTGGCTGTGTGAGTGGCTGTACTGATAAGGTTGTATGACTAGCTGAATGGGTGAGTCAGTGATTTTATGAGTAACTGTATGAGTGAGTGAGTGACTCTATGGACAAGTGAGTGGTTGTTTGAGTACTTGTATGGGTCTGTGAATTAGTATGTGAGTGGTTGTGTAGGTGTGTGAGAGGTAGTATAGTGATGTGAGTGGGTATTTGAGTGCTTCTGTAGATGGTGTCTTCAGTTATGTCATTTCTAATGTCAGCAGTGATGTTATCAGTGATGTCACTGGCCATGTCATTAGTGGTGTAATATGTGAGGTCATAAGAAATGCATGGGGTATAATTAGTTAGCTCAGGTAACTATAACTGCTCCATTTTACTGGTTTTGTATGAGTGAATTGTGTGCCTACATATACCGATCCTGTAACCTTTGAGTTTTTCAGTAAATTTCTAAGGTTTTTTCAGTTTCCTAATTATACCATTGCTGTAACCTTTGTTTTTTTCCAGTGAATGCACACCCACACACACACACATCTAATAACCTAACTATATGTTTCAGTAAATAATACAAAGGCAGACATATCATATTTTCCTCAAAAAAGAAAAATAGAAAAGTTGATATTAAATATTGCTCGTTTTCAATCAGATGCTTATTTTATATAGTATTTCAGATATGCTGGAGTCTTGCAGTTTCTCTCACTTCTCCTCTCACAACAAACTAATACTGCCTTACCCAGCTCACCACTCTTCATCTTTCAAGTAGCTTCAGGAAGACTCATTTATGATAATCTCACTTCTATGTTCAAAATCTATACTCTATGATTCTCTATCTTGATTGCATTTTCTGAACAGTTTCACAACTCATTGTGTTCATGAACTTTGTCTTGTTGCCACCCTTCCTTGGGTGTCTGATTTCCACAAAGTCACTAATCTGTACATCATTAACCTTGGCAGGTTCACATTCATCCTATTTCTCCTTTTTATCCACCACTTTCCTTTCTTCCCTGAACCCCCATCTCTTTACTCATGTCATCATTATTTTAATCCAACCTTTTCTCGTATATGCAATGGGGACAATCCCTAGCTTTTCAACTCTTTAAGAGCTAAAATTGTGTAACACTTGTGATTGATTGAGGTGTTGCTCTATACATCCTCACATCATTCTTTAATTCATCACCCTAACTCATACAACCCACCAATGATCATTGACCGGTTTCCTTTAACCCCTTATTAATTCTTTACACCATTCCTGTCACCTAAGGATGATACAAAGTTGACTCCTTGCGACCAATCCCTCTCTCACCCAGAAATTCTTCCATTTCTTTTGAGACCAGTTGCATCCATTGTCCTTTAAAATAGTTTTTGAGAAACTACTCTAATGAAAATCTCATCCAGAAGCTTAATAACATCATTACTCCGTGAATATTGCAACCTCATGCCAGCGTAAAAAAATTAATATCCATTGTGACATATTTGTATTCCTTGGAAACTTCAAAAGGCTCAACTATATTCATGGCAATGTCTTCTCAAGGAACTGAAGGTGATTTCCTCACTACCATGGGCTGAACTAATTCCAGTAGCTTGAGGCTGTTTAAGCATTTCAAGCAATCTCTCATAGATCATTCAGTTGCTACATCTTTACCTGGCCACCCATGATTCTAAGTATGCTTTTTTTTTTAGATGCCAGGATCACTGTAATGGGCATGTTCAAAAAGGTGTTTTCTCAATCCCACTTTGTTAATTTGTAATTTATTCCCAAAACCTTGAAATTCTTCACTGTGTTTGTCATCTCTCTTCCAACCCTTTCTTTAATTGGGACATACTCTGTTTAAATACATGTTCCTGTTGTGCTTCATTTCTCCACTTTTGCTCTTGTGTAATACCTCCATCAGTCACACGGACTGCAATGCTGTTTTCCTCCTCCACATACAAATCAGAGTCAGGTTTCACCTCCTTACCTTTGTTAGGTCTGGGAGCTGTTTGCAACACCATTCATTGCTCCTGGTGCATAAGAAAACTTAAAATCAAACTCCCAAAGAGCCATCACCCACTTTCAAATTCTGGTTAAGATTGAAACATCCTTGTTAGTGAAAGCTTCAATCTATGGCTTATGATCCGTCTTTATTTCAAACGTGCTTCCCCAAACACTTTCTAAAGTTTCATGACTGCCCAATGCACTTCCAAAGTATCTTTTTTGAACACTGAAGGACTCATTTCTGCCCCTCTTAATCATCTTGAAATACACAATAGTGTTCCTTCAACATTCTTAGATCTGTCTGCCGCACGGTGGTCTTACCCTAAACATGTGCCTTGCTCCTCCGTTTTTTTGCTGAACTTGTTTCTGTTGGCCTTAGGACTCTGCACACTTTACCACTGCTAACCAGTGCTAAAGTGCATGTGCTCACTCCTTAAAACATGGTAACACTGGCTTATACCAAATTGGCATATGTATTAACTTATAAGTATTTAGTAAAGTGATACTACATGTACCCAAGGCCTATACATTAAATGCTACAAGTGGGCCTCTAGCACATATTGAGCCACCAACTTAAATATCCCTTTAACATGTCTTAGGCCTGACATTGCAGCCTGTGTATGCAGTTGTAAAACTGTCATATGGACCTGGCAATATAAACCTTTTGCTAGACCCAAACCATCCTTTTGATACACATAAGTCACCCCTAGTGTAGGCTCTGGACAGCATAGAGGACAGGGTGCAGCTTTAAAAAAAAAATTAGGTTATACAATTAAAATTTTTACATCTCCTGGTAGTGAAAAACTCTTAAATTCGTTTTTTGCTACTGCAAGTCTACCTCTCTCATAGGATGACAATGGAGGTACCTTATTACATTTAATACGCTGTCATTTTCAAATGGGAACAGGTAACCAATTTGTGTTTGGTGTCTTTGGAACTGTAATTAAAAATCCTGTCTTATGGTAAAAATTTGAATTTTGAGAAAGCCACTTTTAGAAAGCTTGCATTTTGTTCTTGCCTTAGCCATTTAGTGCCTGTATTCTGCTCTGGGTCTTATGATTGAGTGTATCTAAAAGTTGGATTTGTGTTATCCTCTTAGACAACCAGTCACAATAAAGAGCTTAGGCGTGCCTGCATAGACCATCAATGGCAGGATGGGAGGGCGAGCTTGGCATAGACCTTCTTTCCCTTGATTAGACTGTGTTCTGTCTCCACACAAAGGGCTGCATACCCACTGTAGTTTATCTGGACTCAGGGCAGGGAAGGCAGGATACCTGTGGACTTCAAAGGTAAAACTCTAAAAGCTTCTACCACTTAAAAGGAAGGCCCAGGTGTAATTATTGGATCTCAGATACTAACTCTTCTGTTCACTTGTGGATCTGTAGGTACACTACCAGGAAGAAGGACTGCTGTCCTGCCTGAAAGGACTGCCACTCTGCTGGATAACTGCTACGCTATAAGGACTAAAGGGGGTGGTGATGGACAGGAGCATCTGAATCAATCAAACACTCACACCCAGTCAAAAGATCTGGGTTTAATCCATCACCGTTCTTTAGCCCACTCTGCCACCCCAGTTCAGACATGGCTATATGCAAATCAACCTGACCCTGTGCCTCATGGGAACAGACCAGCCCGAACTGCCAAGCCATGTCTTCCCTGGACCGGAAACAAGCTTCCAAGGACCGGTTTCTGGCATTCCAGCCGTCTTCAGCCCGGCTTGCTTGAATCCAGTGGCAAAGTGAGCAAGGGACTCACGTCTGAGCATACCCTGCCACACTTATGGCGGACAAAAGCGGGACAAAAGGGGGTGGTGATGGACAGGAGCATCTGAATCAATCAAACACTCACACCGAGTCAAAAGATCTGGGTTTAATCCATAACCGTTCTTTAGCTCACTCTGCCACCCCAGTTCAGACATGGCTATATGCAAATCAGTCTGACCCTGTGCCTCATGGGAACAGTTCAGCCCGAACTGCCAAGCCATGTCCGGCTTGCTTGAATCCAGTGGCAAAGTTAGCAAGGGACTCACGTCTGAGCATACCCTGCCACACTTATGGCGGCTAAAAGCGGTACAAAAGGGGGTGGTGATGGACAGGAGCATCTGAATCAATCAAACACTCACACCCAGTCAAAATATCTGGGTTTAAGCCATCACCGTTCTTTAGCCCGCTCTGCCACCCCAGTTCAGACATGGCTATATGCAAATCAGTCTGACCCTGTGCCTCATGGGAACAGTCCAGCCCGAACTGCCAAGCCATGTCTTCCCTTGGACCGGAAACAAGCTTCCGAGGACCGGTTTCTGGCATTCCAGCCGTCTTCAGCCCGGCTTGCTTGAATCCAGTGGCAAAGTGAGCAAGGGACTCACGTCTGAGCATACCCTGCCACACTTATGGCGGACAAAAGCGGGACAAAAGGGGGTGGTGATGGACAGGAGCATCTGAATCAATCAAACACTCACACCCAGTCAAAAGATCTGGGTTTAATCCATAACCGTTCTTTAGCTCACTCTGCCACCCCAGTTCAGACATGGCTATATGCAAATCAGTCTGACCCTGTGCCTCATGGGAACAGTTCAGCCCGAACTGCCAAGCCATGTCCGGCTTGCTTGAATCCAGTGGCAAAGTTAGCAAGGGACTCACGTCTGAGCATACCCTGCCACACTTATGGTGGCTAAAAGCGGTACAAAAGGGGGTGGTGATGGACAGGAGCATCTGAATCAATCAAACACTCACACCCAGTCAAAATATCTGGGTTTAAGTCATCACCGTTCTTTAGCCCGCTCTGCCACCCCAGTTCAGACATGGCTATATGCAAATCAGTCTGACCCTGTTCCTCATGGGAACAGTCCAGCCCGAACTGCCAAGCCATATCTTCCCTTGGACCGGAAACAAGCTTCCGAGGACCGGTTTCTGGCATTCCAGCCGTCTTCAGCCCGGCTTGCTTGAATCCAGTGGCAAAGTGAGCAAGAGACTCACGTCTGAGCATACCCTGCCACACTTATGGCGGCCAAAAGCGGGACAAAAGGGGGTAGTGATGGACAGGAGCATCTGAATCAATCAAACACTCACACCCAGTCAAAAGATCTGGGTTTAATCCATAACCGTTCTTTAGCTCACTCTGCCACCCCAGTTCAGACATGTCTATATGCAAATTAGTCTGACCCTGTGCCTCATGGGAACAGTTCAGCCCGAACTGCCAAGTCATGTCTTCCCTGGACGGGAAACAAGCTTCAGAGGACCGTTTTCTGACATTCCAGCCGTCTTCAGCCCGGCTTGCTTGAATCCAGTGGCAAAGTGAGCAAGGGACTCACGTCTGAGCATACCCTGCCACACTTAAAGCGGTACAAAAGGGGGTGGTGATGGACAGGATAGGTGATGCTATAAAGGACTGCCTCCCTGCTGTGCTGCCCTATTGCCTGTGTAGAAGAACTAGGCATACATCATTTGAATTCAGGACCCCAGAGTGAATCCAATGGCTAGTTGGATGGCCTCATGACTAGACCTCAGGAACAGAATGCTCCGAAAAATCTTGAATCCAGCACCTGGACTTTGCCATCTGTGAATTTTACACTGCCAATTCGTGCCATCCTAGTCCCGGAACCTTGAAAGTGGGCCTGAAGGTGGTCTGTCATATCATCAGAGACCCACAGAACTGACCTATCACCTTAGCCGTAAGGCATTAACCCAAGCAGAACCTATACATCATCTCGGCTGGGAGGGTTCTCCCAGCTCAAGGATTCCAAATTGACCCCACAGTCCACATCGGAATTGCCACCTGTGTGTAGCTATCCAAAAGCTGACCCTCACATTGCAAATCTCTTGTTAGCAGCAGTCTCGACATCAACACACGTTCTCACATCACAGCACCTTCTAACCAATGGATCGCCTTTACTATGCAATGCATCTCCAACGCCGGACTTTGCATCACACGCATTCACCAATGGGATCCTCAAAAACTACACATGACAATGCATCACCGCTTTGCATCACTGCAGAATCAACAGATTGCCTCAGCTGTGCAACGTATCCTAGGTGGGGGACCTCACACTGATCCGCGACCTGGGATGTAAGGTACTCTTGTTCAGCAGGCCTTACGGGGTCCCTGTAGTCAGCTCACGTTCCCTCATGGTTGGCCTGATTTTGTAACGTTGTCCTGTCCAATGCGACCAGATGTCCACAGTTGGTGCTTTGTCAATTTGACACAATTTTCACTGAAATCTTGAAACCTGCAAAATTCCAGTTCTACTGTTTGGATTTTTGTCATTTGACCTTCTGTTTATTAAAAATTACCTTATTGTTCTAATCTTGTGTGGGATCCTTATAGTGGTGTATTTTCACTGTTTTGCTGTTTGAAGTGTTCCATAAATACGTTTCTCTTCACCTCTGGGTTAAGCCTAACTTCTCTGTGCCAAGCTACTTAAGGATTGAGCACGGGTCAATTTAGGTTTGGTTATGACATCAACCGACCAGGATTGTGGTTCCTGCGTGAATAGGGTTACTGCCCGCTAAACCATTAATCCAATTCACCGGCGTAGCTAGGGGGGAGGCGGGTGTAGCAGTCCACCCCAGCGGCCGCGGCGCTGGTGGGCCGTTGCGGCGGCTTTTATAATTTATTTGGAAAGACAGTGTCCCCAAATAAATTATAAAGGCCGCTGCGGCGGCCGCAACGGCCCGCCCGCCAGTGCCGCGGCCGCGGCCAGTTTAAAAGTGCAAAGTTCCTCGGAGTGCACGCATCTGGCCTGCTACAACTGCTGCCGCGCCAGCCCCTGCAGTGTCTGCAGTGTTTTCACAATTGCCAAGAGTCCCGCGTTTGTGTTTACTTGATTGATGGTACATCCCAGGGCCGTCAATCTTATAACGCGCGAGCGCTACCAATGACGGCCCTGGAGTGCATTTTGGCCAGCCCTCGCGATGAGAACTAAGCAGTAGTGACGTGTCACACGCTTCACTGCCACGTTCTCGTGAGGAGTCAATTGTGGCCTGGGGCAGTCAGTGCTTTGTGCTATTTGTTGGCTCTGGACACTTGAGTCTGGCTGCAGCAGAAGTCATTAGGGGAACGAAATTCGGAGCGAGTGAGGTAAGAGCAAATTCAGAGGGGTGGGTGGCTGAGTCTGTGTCTCACCACCTCCGCCACAAATCCACTTTCATATTACGATGAAACATGAAAACGATTTTTTCATATTAAGCACTGCATTAACTTATCACCAGGCACACGTGAAGGCCAGTTGTAACATATTTTCCAAGAGGGCTTTAATGCACAGTTTTGATAGTGATAAGTGATATGATTAAACCTGAGCAGAACACCAGGAAAGTGGCACACAAACATTCACGGCTGGTTAAAGGCGACACCTCAGATTTCTGCTTCTGAATGACTTCCACACAGTCGTGACAGGAATGATAGCTCAAGCACGCAGTTGCCTACATTGCTGCGTCACACTTTAGATTAAGCAGTTGTTGAAAGGAACTGCACTATACCCGCATATAACAATTTCTCTGCATATTTGTGACGACCTTAAGTTTTTTTGTTAGCTGATATGGGAAGGCATTGGTTTGCTGGGCTGATCCGGGTGGTTCAAGAAGTTCATGGTGAACAGGCGAAGTAATCATATAAATGTGCTTCACAATACAATGCGAAGTATCAGGTTTCCAAAACACGTTTAGCTGCTGCGGTTGAAGATGAAGTCAAAGAGGAGATATCTATAGGATTAAATCTGGCAAGGTCCCTACTGATGCACAGATCAAGGCCTCCTCTGTTATGGATAGTTCTATTTGGTTAAGTAACACAGATAAATAATAATGTTTTCTGATCCAGCCCTAGAGCTCCCTTCAAGTGACGAGGCCCCAGGGGTTGCATCACAGAATATTTTTGACTGGCCGTATGTCCTTGGGGGGAACTTAAAGCAATTCTTGATGCAAAGACTTTTTCTACTGTATCACGAAAGCATGATTCTAGGGGTGTTAATGTGTGGCAAGAATATTTGTGCATGTTTGTTGGGTGGCATTTTGCTGCGGTGGTGATGTCTACTGTCATTCTCTTTTATTGACTTTCTGGAATCAGCAGTGTACATTTATCAAAGTGGCTTATCACAGAAAGAAATAAATTATAAAAATAAAACCTCAAATATCTGGAGCATCTTGACCGACACCACTTTTTCTCTGACTAGTTGCATTGTTATCTCCCATTCATTGATTCTTTGAAATGTAAACATCAACATAATTGCTGAAATAAGGACTTAGGAGATTTACAAACTAATATGCAATTTCATCTTCTTGGCAAAATGAATAACTTGTATTTTTTAGCAATATAAGACATGCTCCTTCACTCCTGCTGCTATCGATAGAGAAGGACAAATACTAGAAGAGTATCCATGGTTGTAATAAATAATTTGGCAGTTCCTTTATCATGTCATGCTCACCGCCGCCACTCTTCATCCTCTTCCTTACTCCCTGGCCTCTCTTTCTCTCACACTCTTCATTCTTTTCATCACTCCCTGGCCTCTCACCCTCACACCCTCCTCATCCTCTTCATCACTCCTTGGCCTCTCTCCCTCACACCTGGCCTCCTCATTCTCTTCATCACTCCTTGGCCTCTCTCCCTCATACTGGCCCTCATCATTCTCTTCCTCTCTCGCCTGTTGGTCACCCCCCCTAAGTATGTGCATCCACAGTCCCTCTACCAATTTGTCTGCCTCTACCCCTCTACCCCCCGCTGCTCTCTTAAACAAGCCTGTCCATGTTATTACACATTCTCTTTTCTTCCTGCATCGCGTCCTCTTCCATGAGGTCCCCTCCCTGTCAGATTGATTGATCCCTGAACAGTGTCGTGTATATGCATGTTTGCATTGTGCTGAAGAGATTACCAGGTAATTGTTCACACAGCTCTCTGATGGATGTCACATGTGGTTTTTCTGAGTCCCCAGATAGAACATGCAGTCTGTGCGTTCTCTTTTGTACTGCCAGTCACCGGTGTATTCAACTGTGTAGCCTTGGACCGTGTCATGTATGTTCATGTAACTTGCATGATCGAGGTAACTATTAGCGGCAATACTACGTGTCTCTCGGACCTCTTTCAAGTGCTCGCTGTCCTTTATCCCCAGCCCCCCCGCCTCCCCTAGGGGCGGCAATCTGAGGGATAGCCCCGGGCGCCACAAGCTCTAGCTACGCCCCTGATCCAATTGCTTACAAACATTATCACAATTTTGTACTAAAACAGAACCTAGCCCAGTAGAACTGGCAACCATCATAATAATCATACCATTATTCAGTTCAGAACTCTTCAAATTAGGTGTTTTTGACAGATCAAGTTTAAACAAAATTCATCTTCACAAACTCATCTTCACATCCCTTTTTCCAGACAAGCTCCCCACCTTTCTTTAACAGTTCTCTCATTCTTTTATTTTTCTCTGCAACACCCAAAATAAACTAGTCACACTATTCAAGCATGCCAAAAAGGATGAATTATGGAACCATGCATGCATTTACAACAAAGGCCTTTACTACATGTCCTTCGCCACATAATGACTTTAAAGCCCATTGCCTTTACCATGCAAGTCTTTACTATGCATATGCCTTTACCATGCATGCCTCCACAACGAAAATGTAAGTATATATCACGTTAGTAATTCCCTCTTATTATATTTATATATACGTATATATATATATATATATATATATATATATATATATATATATATATGAACGAAAATTCGTCACCGGCTAAGGCAGCAGCCCCAGCCCAACACTCACGCTGACGAAAGAACGGACCCAAGTTGTAGTGCTTAATCCTTCGTGTTTATTTCAGCAAGCCTGCCGCCGCCATAACGCGTTTCGCCTTTACAGCTTGATCACATGGCCAGTTGCTTACAGCCAATGCCATACATTTAAAGTGCAAGTGCGCGCGCAAATCGTTACACAAGATTCAGCAACATAGAAAAAGTACTACATTTTCAAGTGCTAGCAGATGTATGTCAATATTGTGTGCATACCCCGCTAAAAGTACAAGTGGCTTAATATATAAAATATAAATATATATTTACATTTAAAAACCACAAAAGATGTTTTGTATAACTGTATAAATACAAGTTAATCGTGTTGTGAACATGAACCCACATAATTATAACATGGATCCATTGCAATTAGATGTTCCAGTACAAAAAACGCTCACCCTCCAAATGTACAAGGCACTTGGTGAAAAAGATTAAGCCCAAGTGGGCACAGAATCTTGTGAAATTGCGTCTCAATATTATCCATCACTTTCTGACATTGGCTAAGAAAAGTGTTAAGTAAATAAAATTTTTTGTAAAGTGCTCGTGCTGGTGCTCAATCAATATATGAAGAAGAAATCATAACTTATTCAAAAAACACATGTTATGTTGAACCCATGGTTAAACTCCAAGGACTACTCCTCCCATATTTGGAAAAGCTCTTAACACAGAAGATGTGGAGGCGTCAGATGTTAACATACAGCAACAACAGTGTTATAAATTTAAAAGACCATGTACCCCTGCGGCAAATTCAAAAAAACACATAATGAATGACTGAAATTTCTTAAAACAGTTGGAGCGTGAAAGATTTGGAATGCATCATTAATATCGTCAGTTTATAAACAAGTGTAAAGATCTTCCGTTGCGTTCAGACCCTGTGGCTGCTTGCTATCTAGTTCCAGGATGTACCGGGTTTCAAGTAGGCGCAGTTTCGCCTCTCGATCACCCCCTCTCTTCATGGGCCAGACTGCATCCAAAACAAAATAGGACAGATGCATCGGATTAGAGCTATGGTGCTGTTCAAAATGCCTAGCAACAGGGTAGGCCTGATCTTTGTTGGAAATAGCTCTGATGTGCTGAAGTACACGTTTGTGGACCGGCAAGCGGGTACTACCCACGTACCTCAGACCACACGTGCACTCCAGTACATATACCGCGTAATCTGTCTTGCAAGTGAGGCGTTTAGCGATTCTCCTAGGGGTGCTGGAGAATGGGACAACATAGGTGGATTTGTTGATCCCATATTTGCACGCCTTACACTGAATGCATTTTTTGAAACCCCCACCTAAAGCCTTCCATGTTGAAGACATCTCGGGTTCCAAGGCATTCTGGACCAAAGCATTAGCCATCGATTTGGACTTTCTGAAGGTTAGGAGTGGCCTTTTTGATACTTTATTACCAATAACCGGATCTCCCAATATAAGGTTCCAGCTACTACAAAATATCTTTCTTAGAGCTGAATGCTGCCTGCTATATGTCATAATCATGCGAGGACTGTTCACCCCTTCCCCCACAGTAGTTTCTTCCTCTCTGTTTTTAGGGATAAGGGCGGACTCCCGGGATATCTGTTGTGTCCTCTTCTGAGAGGACTCAACCAAGGATTTGGAATACCCCCTTGCTAGGAATCTGATTTTGCAAGCCTCCTGAGCTATAATGCACTCCTCTTCGCTACTACATATGCGTCTGATGCGCAACATTTCCCCATAGGGAATGCTGCGTATCAGATGGCCAGGATGATGGCTGGCTGCGTGCAAGATGGTATTGCCGGCAGTCGGCTTCCTGTAAAGCCTAGTTTGCATACGATTTTCACTGACATATATTTCCATATCTAGAAAACAGACTTTTTTAGCATCAATGCACGATGTAAAATGCAGATTCAGATTGTTCACATTCAGCCTTTCTACAAATTTTCTTGCTGACTCCTCTGTCCCTCTCCATACGAAAAAAAGGTCATCAATGTATCGTAAATAGGTGACCACCTGCTGTTCCATGGTTTCTAGCAGATCCCCCGCCAGGACCTGTTCCTCCCATAGCCCCATGTGCAAACATGCGTAGCTAGGTGAGAAACAGGCCCCCATGGCGACACCCCTGATTTGATGGTAAATCTGGTTCTTAAACAGAAAGAAATTCTGCTCCAAGCACATTTGGACCATGGATAGCAGCATCCTATTGTGCGCCCCATAATATATGGGGCGTTTATTGAGGAAATGTTCTATAGCCTTCAGTCCGTCTCGATGGGAAATAGAGGTGTATAATGAAGATACATCCAGGGTCATAAATAGGAGGTCTGGGCCCCAAACCAATTGTTCAGTCTTGCGAATAAAATCTGATGAGTCCTGCACATATGAATTCAATCCTTTCACCCAATCCTGAAGAAAGAAGTCAATATATTTGGACACATTCTCCAGGGAGCTGTCAATTGCGGAAATTATGGGGCGTCCTGGTATATATATATATATATATATATATATATATATATATATATATATATATATATATATATATTACCTACTGGCGGTCGCCAGTAGGTAGTTATAGTTAGGACCAAGTTTCCATAGGAAGAAAATTTTTTGTTTTGCTTATAACTTTGGCGTTGTTTGATGAATCTTCATGACATTTTTCAAACCAATTCTTTGTTCATATCTGCTTATATGTTGAAAGTTTGGGGGTGATTCGTCAAGGGCGGCAGAGAAAAAAGGGCGTTCCAAAACGTGTTTTCTACATGCAATTTCCATCGGAAACTTTAGACAAGGCTACAGGTTGAACGCTGAACGGAATTACCCCAAATTTGCCAGGTAGAAGGGTCGTGCTCTAGAAAGCACGCTTTTGTTTATTTGATGAAAATCCGTTCAGTAGTTATGGAGAAATATATAAATCTACAGATATCGATATTTGGAAATTCTGCCATCTGATTGGCTGAGGCGTTACGAGCACAAGCTTGATGGTTATTGGAAACAGGAGGATAGGAGGGGGTGTACGAAGCGAAGTAGTCACTCTTACCGGTCTGAAAGTGCGGTGTTGCTCAGAATGACATGGCGCTGAGATGAGATGCTGGTACACTCAGGTATGAAACCGAGAGCCTAAACCCTGAGCTCATTGCTGTAAAGTGATGTGCTCTGGTCTTTATAGCATATGTTATGTTATGTTAGTTAGTATGAATTTTGTAGAGCGCACGTTCACCCTGGGGTTTCTTGGTGCTGTGTACCGCTGGGGAACCCGTCCTGGCTTTCCCTGTGACATGGTCCCTATTGGGCATCTCCAAGGTGAAGCCAGGCATCCCCGGCAGCGAGGGGGCCGTTGTGGAGATTAAGCAAGCTATTGCCCAGAGTTGCAGCGTGGGACCCATGGTTAGAGAGGCACCGAGGCGAGATTTATCGAGCCCGCTGACATTGGTTGTACCCTGCCGCGTCGGGAATTGAACCCTGGTCCCGGGCCGACCTCTGCTTCTGGGTCTGCCGCCTCTAACTGGTGCGCCACACTTCTCCACTCCATAAGTGTGCAAGTAGTGTTAATAGGAGTTTATACCATACAGGAAGTGGGAAGAGAACTACTGACCCCTACCGTGCGTTTATACTATACTGGAAGTGGGAAAGGAAGTACTCACGCCTACCGGTGTGAAGACTCGGGGATCAAACCAAGCTAATTGCTGTAAAGTGATGTGCTCTGGTTGATGCAGCATACTGGCCGCTGTAGTATAACTATGTACGTAGTGTTAGTATGCGTTTATACAGGGAGTGAGAAGCGAACTACTCACCCCTACTGGTCTGAAGACTCAGGGATTATACCGTGAGCCTAAACCATGAGCTAATTGCTGTAAAGTGATGTGCTCTGGGTGTTGTAGCATACCTGTGAAAGTAGTTTTAGTTTGCCTTTATACAATACAGGGAGTGGGAAGCGAACTACTCATCTCTACCGGTCTCAAGATTTGTGGATGAAACCAGGAGCGCATTGCTGTAAAGTCATGTGCTCTGTGTAGTATTCTAATGTAAGTCATAGTAGAATGTCAGTATGTAATGCTACTAGAATGTAAGTATGTAATGTTAGAATGTAGGGCTGTCATGAGGGGAATCTTGGGGAGTTTGTATACGTTGCTGGAGAAGACAGTTGCCTTGCTGTCTGGTCCTGTTGGTGGCTGTTTAAGCTGTCTTGTTTTCCTGCAATAAATCTACTTATCAGATCCACTGCTGTCTGCCTCTTCCCTACATAAATTTGGCGACAAGCGCGAGAAGGTAAAAAGGCAGCACTCACCAATATTTCAAGCTTCCTTGCGTTCTGCTGAAGACCCGCTTTCTTCGTAAAGCTGTTTCTACTCATCCCAGGGTCGTCGGCTCATCGAACTATGTAATCCGACCTCTGGTAGGATTTATATTTTTTGATTTTGGGCTTCCTCTGCCTCTTCACTACACTCTGGTTGCTGTACTACACGTGTGCAAGTAGAGTTAGTATGCATTTATACTAATTCAGCAGTTATGCAGTAACCAATGCATCATGACCATATGGAGCGCCACCTCCCAGGCGCAGCTCATATAATGTCCCAAGGCCAACTCAAGTCTGGGGATTGCCACCCTCCGGGGCTTTACTTATCTATGCAGGGTGGGCATCGCAAGTCCCTGAAGCCTTGGTGGCCCTAGGCAGTGCCTTATTGGTTCTGTAATCACACAGGCAGTGTTATAAAGTGATACACTCATAGAACCCTTGCAGTTGTAAAATTACCCAGGCTTCATTTATGTAATAGTTTGTTGGTTTATATTTGGTAGGTGCACCACAAAATTACAAATGTTTTCCCTCATAACCTCTTATCAACCTCCGATTTTCACAATAAACTACAGACAATACACTCACTTATTTATTGGTAAAAATAACCTTTATTAAAACAACGCAAATACATGGAAACGCAACTTTATTTGAACAAACAACAGTTTAACATGAAATAAGTGGGTGGGACTCCTCCGGAAGCAGCTTACAAAACCTTCAAGACAAAAAAGAAACAAAACTATGTTTGCCATGCCCAAGAGAAAAAGAAAGGTAGTCATAATGAACGGAAGAAAGAAAGTGAGAATGGGACAGAGAGCGAGTGGGTGGAAGGGAGAAGGGGAGGGAGAGTCAAAAGAACAGAGGGAGGAGGAGACAGAGCATTGGCCTACTGCACCCAGCCCTCACTGTTCACCTCCCGTCACCCATGTGTCTGGGACGCTGGGGTCCGCGAGAAAGATTGCGGTCCAGCAAGTCCTTAAAATGAACCAGAGATATGAATGAAGCCAGAGATTACATTATTATCTACAGCAACATCGCTTGCCTGCACCTGTGGACCCAGGCTGCTGCACCCCAGCCCCTTCCCCCGCACTGTGCTCAATTGCAGCTCCTGCACACCAAGGCTTCACTGCTCACCTGCCACCACCGGTGTGTCCAACGGCATGCTGGTGCGAGCTCCGACTACTGGGTGCCTCTCTCAGGGTGGCACAGCAGGTCTCCGGTCTGGGACAGTGTCTTGATACCACAAGGGAAGGTGTCAGAATGCCCAGGGCATGATCACGGGCTGAGCACCTGCTCCGCCCATTTTGGTGCAACCAACTCAGTGTCTGAAAAGGGAGAAATAATATAATGCTGGAACCGTCTTGAGGTAAATGAAGGTTTATTTCAAGCTTAATAGAGAACACCAGTTGAGTGCGATCTACTAAGGACGATCTACTAACTGTTAGTGGTAATCGTGGTTCAAAGAGGAGTTCGAGTGCACGAGAATACAGAAGGTTTAATAATAATATGTTATGCCACCTTTCATATACAAAGGTTCAGAGCGCACGCTAGAAGCATAATGTGCATGTGTAATTCAGTGGCGGAAGCCTGTGTGCATGTACACTTAGTAATCAGCTCACTACAGTGCGCCAAAAGCCAACACCACATGTCTGTAGGGCAGCGCTGCCCGCTGACCCAGGTCTACAGTACGGTCCAGCAGGTTCATGTGACGGCACTGCAACATTGTTTGTTTGCACCTGCACACACAGGCTGATGCACCCCATCCATCCTTGCAGCCCCTGTGCACCCAGGCCGCGTTGCTCACCTGCTGTCATTGTTGTGTGTCCAAACACTACGGCCAGAAGGGTTCACAATTCAGATGGAGTTTTGATTGCTATGATGGTGTACACCTCATGAATCCCTTTTTTTTATTGCACATTGTGATATGCGAAGTGGATGGGGCCATATCACCTGAGGCAGTGTGGAAGAACTGGGACATGTGGCGTAGTCGTTATCCTATTTATATGTACGCAAAGTGGGCTGGACTTGCGTACACAAGGCCAGCGCAGGGGTGTGAATAATTATTCCGGGGACCTGGATGTTGTTCAGTTCCTGCCTGTCCAGGAAGTTTACTTATGTGTGTGACCCTGTTGCAGTTTTGACGTCGCACAATCTGCAATTTACATTAATGTAGCATGTACCGGGAGGGTGGCAACTATCGCTAAGGAGATGCTGTCCGAAAACATTGAATGGCCAACATCACATGTCGTTGTCAAGCTTGTGGATATGCGCAGACACGCATGTCAATGGTGTGCGGTAATATTGAAAGTGTTGCTATCGCGAAGCGCACACATGTGAATGTGCTCGGATGGACGGGGGGATGAGCAGTGAGGCTACGTCATACACTGTGATAATGCTCAATGCAGTCAAGCAATGCATGTCAAACGTGAATCTGAAAGTCTCACATATGACACACTACTATACTGGTAAAGTCTGAAAATAGAGCATACTGCTACACAAATCTACACATTACTCTTTACTGTTTGTCACATGTGATCTAGGACGTGCACTCTGCCCATGGCTGATGATACCCCTTCGAGCAGCCAATACCCAGGCCGAAAGGCAGTACAATAATGCGCGCACACAAACATACACCAGGGGCATCGTGTAACACACATTTGTTTTTTGATGTAACGTTCCAGATGCATGGCCATCACATGTGGAAGGCTACTGTACAGACCATGAATATTGATCAAGTTGATTGTTGCATGTTGTGTGTAGTATAAGATATGTGTACACAGCAAAAAACTTTTCAAAAAAGCTCTCTAAGCAGAAGAGGTGTCTCTTATTAAACGCTGTAGAGAGAATGACAAAAATGGGTGGGTTCCTCCAACTGTTACAAAGGGGAAATGTTATGAACCAATCAAATGTTTTTTTTTTAGTCACATGGCAATCACGCACTGAGCACGCAAGGAGGCTGCGCCCGACGCGATTTTGAGAAAAGATATTTACCATATTATAAGTTTATTACAGTTAGAAATATATAAATGTTTAAAATATTTTAGATTATCGCTTGTTCTCATGCAAACTTTAAACTTATTTAGGTATAGTTTGAGACATTAGAAAAAAATAAGGGAATGGTGTACCCGGTGCGACACCATACGTCTATGATGTTACATAGGGCCTGGCAGTGTGCACTCGTCGCATACGCAACGCACAGCAGGCGCGACCCCATATGTACATGACGTAACGGGCGACTTGGTACTGCGTACCCGTCACATACCAAAGTAGCAGCTGGCGCGACCTCATACGTATATGATGTTACGCGTGATGCGTTGCCACAAACCCGTTGGATACGAAATGCGCATCATTTACGAGCTAAGCAATATGGCGGATAGGATTTGCGTGCTGATGGAGCTTGGTAGACTACTGGTAAGGGACACCAGTTTTCTGAAAAGAAAAAAAAAAAGATATACATATTTTTTTTTGAAGATATAAAACATTACATAATTTTTAAAGTAAAAAAAAGGATAATAGAGTTCTAAAATATTACAAAAAAATAAAAAAATATAGGTTTTATAAATATTAAAATATGAAATTAACATTTAAAAAACTTTCAAAATTCAGTGAAAAAAGCATAGGTTTTACAGACGTTATAGTTAGGAATTAGCATTAAAAAAACTTTTGAAATTCACAAAAAACCATAGGTTTTAGGGACGTTATAGTTAGTTGGACATTTGACTCATATAAAACCAGAGAAATTCACCCATTATAGTTAGCTGAGCTAACTATAACTCGTTCGCCCGCAGTGCACTGCAGATGACGTCACATATTACATCACTCATGACATGGTCAGTGACATCATTGATGAGATCTCAAATGACATCACTGATGACATCATCCATGTGATATTCTGATGCACATACTGATGCCCTAATATAAACTTTGATACACACACTCTAAAATACAGACTACTATTTTTTAAACCATACACACAACAATGTCAGATACTACATACCAGTCACTATTTTCTAGGCATGCACACATATCCAGTCACTTATACATGCAGTTGCTCATCAATACAGTACTATAATATGCACTCATACACCTATACATACAGTCACACTCCGCCACTCATCCATAGAGTCACTCACACACCTAGTCAGTCATGCAAAGAATCAATCACATACCCATTTACTAATGTATATAGTATTACACACCAACTCCGTTATTTATACACACACCACATCACTTATTTATGTAGATACTAACACATACCCATATTGACACTCACGTAGCTACTCACCAACCCATGCAGCCGCTTACACACCAACTGAGGGACTAATACAGACTTTCACACAGTTTAGTCACTAACCAATGCATTCAGTAGGACACGTTCAATTACTATCTTATACAGTCAGTCACGCACCTACTAAATAATCCATTCAGGCACTTGTAAATCCACTCATTCTTCAATACGTTTCGACCAAGAAATGGTCTTTGTATCCTGACAAAGACCATTTCTTGGTCGAAACGTTTGGTGGTGGTAATGGTGGAGGGCGTTATGCTTAAATAAAGCCTCTTCAACCTATACGACTTCGGGAGTGCAGTGTATCCCTTGATGAAGCTATATATATATATATATATATATATATATTCACTGAAAAAACCATAGGTTATAGACCATATATAGTTAGGAATTAGCATTTACAAAACCTTGAAAATTCACTGAAAAAACCATAGGTTATAGACCATATATAGTTAGGAATTAGCATTTACAAAACCTTATTTTACTCACACAAAACCATTGAAATTCGCATATATAGTTAGTTGCACTAACTATATATCGCGCACGCGCAATCCACTGCTGATCATGTCACATATTACATCATTCATGACATGGTCAGTGACATCACTGATGACATCACTGATGACATCTCAAATGACATCACTGATGATATCACTGATGACATCTCAAATGACATCACTGATGACATCACTGATGACATCTCATTTGACATTACTGATCACATCACTGATGACATAATTCATGTGATAATACGATGAACCTCTTCAGACTCTAATATAACCTTAGATACACTCAGTGTAAACAGACACTCACAGACTGTCACTCATCCATGGAGTTACTCACACACCTAGTCAGTCATGCAAAGAATCAATCACACCTCCATTTCCTCAACTATACAGTTATACACATCTTACTTATTCAAACATATACTACCACATATTTACTCTCTTATACAATCCCTGATACAAGTTCACAATGATCCATACAGCCACTCACACATTCACTGGCTCTTATGCACAGTTATTTATATATGTCAACTCTCACATGTACTGTGTTTTACATATGTACTTACTTTGACATGTAGCACTGAGATATCCATTCACTCACCAATACACTCATGCACACAGTCAACCGCCCATACAGCTGTTTCCACATGCACGTTTGAACCCATACATCTAGTGAATCAACTGCTCACACATCTATGCACAGAGTCATACACCTCCCAGCCACCCACACACACACTCAGTCTCCCATACAAATACTTAGGCAACCAATCATTAACCCATATAGTTACTCATATAGCTACTGATCAACACATGCATCAGTTTACAGAACAACAGACATAATGATGCACAAATTAAGACAGTTTAGTCACTAACCTATGCACTCAGTGAGACACATTTAATGATAAAATATTCCAGCATTATAATGCTGGAATATTTTATCATGTGTCTATAAATGTATATCGATTTTATCCAATATTATGTTTTGTATGAGGAATTAAAATGTATTCCATGTGTAAAAACTGGGTTTGACTATTATTTTTACATATATGGCATATGCCACTTCTAATCTGCTAGCAAGTATTGATAATTTGCCTGGGTATTTTTGTCTACATATATTAATTGCCCTGACCCAGGAATTTGATTCTTATCAGGGGGTCCTTGTTGTCTTACGTATTGAAGATGGGTTAGAGTACACCCAGGATGTCCCCCCTCTACGTATCTGCGCAATCAAGCATGTTTACCCACATAGAAGACCTTTTGCTCACCCAAATCACAGTGCTCAGTCGGTAGGTGAGCTCTGACTTAAGGTCTGGGTTTGTTAGTGTTAAGTGTTATCCGAAGATCCAGTTCAGCCAGTTACCACCCAAGGCGTTGAAGGCCTCCTGATGTAGGGCTTGAACTCCTCCCAAAGGGTGGTATGGGAGGCCACTGTATCCTCATTAAGCCAGAAATGCTGTATGCAGGTTGGAATTGAATAGTTTGCCTCGCAACGCCAAGGTAGGGAAGTGCCACTTACTCTCCCGATCGCCACCAAAGGGAAAGCTAAAGAGGACCAGTACCGAGGAGTGATCAGATAGCGTGCGAGAGAGATGTGAGGAACACAACCATGGACACAGGGTGGTGGATAGGAGGCAATAGTCAATGTAGGACCATAAATTATTCAAGACAGGGTAATGAGTGGACCCAAAGGTTTGAGGTGCCTTTTAGGCCCCAAGCGTCACACAATGTGTGTATCACAAATATCACTGAGTATGTTGAGTGATCTTGCTTTGGTGGTTGCTGTGGTGGTGCCAACAGTAGGGTCCATTAGGAGATTAAAGTCTCTGGACACAATAAGGTAGTCAAAATTCATATGTCCAATTTGGATGGAAAATGATAGATACAATTGTGGGGAATCTACATTAGGATCGTAGATGTTGGCCAAAAATTACCCAGTGCCATCACTTGCAGAGATGCCCACCATTTCTGCATTAGACCTGTACTCTATTTCAGGCCATGCTGAAGTTTCCAAATCTTTGCCCAACAAACAATCTACAGTTAGGTCTGAAGATACCACAACCTTCATAGGTCCAGTTATCCTTCCTCAGCTGATATTCACAACTGCCAAGGAATGGTCAGTCCTGAGATTGCTAGCATTGGCCACTTGGTACACTTGTCCAAATATGATCTGATCAGGAGACACACGATTTTCTGCTACCATAGTGACACTGGCCCCTGTGTCCCTGTAGGTCATAACCTCTTTTCCATTTATTAAAGGCTGTTGCCTGTACTTGTCCAAATTAGTGGGACTTAGCAATAATGTGGCAAGATCTATGGTACCTTCGCAGACCAAAACAGCCTGAGCTGGAGTCCTGACTAAGTCAGAACCCACTTCAGAACCCAAGGTTGACCCTTCTAATCCATTGTGGGCTGTGCTACCACTTGTACTGGAGCTAGGGAGTGCAGTTGCCTTAGGGGAAGTGGTAGTAGACGTTTCTTTGGCTTTATGACAATCAGTATCTTTTGTCCAATGTGTCTTTACCTTACAAATATAGCAGCAAGGTTTCTTTTTGCCTTTCTTGGATTTTTGTGACTCCCCTCCCCAACCCCAGATGCAGGTTTTTGGGGCTCTTGGGAAGACTCTTTCTTATCTTTGCCCTTGTCCCCACCCTTATCTTGAGATTTAGAAGAATCTTGCTTCTTCTGGTCACCACCATTCCCCTGCGTTTTCTGCTCCCCCCTGATGTGAACCCATTTGTCTGCCTTCTTGCCAAATTCTCGGGGAGAGGTCAGATCTGAATCCACCAGGTACTGGTGCAAAAGTTGGTCCTGAGAATTATTAAGGATCGTCTCCCTCATAATCAAATTGTACAGTCCTAGGTAGTCATGCACTTTGCTTCCATGTAGCCAGCCTTCAAGGACCTTAATGACACTATCCACAAAATCCACTCAGTCCTAGTTCTATGCTTTCTTGGTGTCTCTGAACGTAATCTTGTATTTTTCAGTGGTTAAGCCAAACCCATCAATGAGAGCACTCTTCAACACTGAGCAATTATCAGCATCCTCTTCTCTAACAATGAGCAGCGTATATGTTCCTTTGTCAGCAAAGGAGAGCCACAAGATAAATGCCCACTGCTCTCGAGGGACCCTCTGAACTTTACAGGCCTTTTCTAAAGCAGTTATCCATTTGTGGATGTCATCCACAACATGGTAGGGAGGGACTATCTTGTTCAGGTTCCTATGGTCAGAATAAGTTTCTCTAACTCTAGGGGCACTGTTGCTGCCACAATGGGACTCTAGTCCCAACCCTTATCTTGAACTTTTGAACAATCTTGCGCCTTCTGGTCACCACTAATGTTCTGGTTTTCTGCTTCACCCTGGTCCTGACCCACTTATTTGCCTTCTTTCCCAATTCTTGGGGAGAAGTCAGATCTGAGTCCACCAGGTACTGATGCAATAGCTGATTTTGCAAATTATTAAGGATCTGCTCCCTCATAATCAAATTGTACAATCCTTCGAAATAATTTACTTTGTGGCCAAGCAAACAACCTTCCAGAGCCTTAAAAGCACTAACCACAAAGTCTACCCAGTCCTGATTATGTATCTTCTGGGTGTCTCTGACCATAATCCTGTATTGTTCAGTGGTTAAGCCAAACCCATCAATGAGAATACTCTTCAAAACTGAGTAATTGTCAGCATCCTCTTCTCTAACAGTGAGGAGCGTATCTCTATCTTTGTGAGCAAAGGAGAGCAACAAAATAGCTTCCCACTACTCTTGAGGGACCTTCTGAACTTTAGAGGCCCTCTCTAAAGCAGTTTTTCATTTGTGGATGTCATCCCCAACATGGTAGGGAGGGACAATTGTACTCCGGTTCCTATTGTCAAAGGAATGTTCCTTACATCTAGGGACACTGTTGCTGCCACCATGGGACTCTAGTCCCAATTTATTAATTGCTCTATGGACTTCTAGAGACTCGTTATCAAGCGCCAACTGCTCTTGCCTTGCTTTTTTAATTTCAAGCATTTGGTATTCCCTATCCAAAGAGTTCTCCCTCTTACTAGAAATAGAGGTCCATACTGACTACCCTGAAGCATTGGATTCTGCAGAGGAGGATCTAGACCTCCTTGGTCTACTCTGGACTCTCCCAGGAGGAACAAAGCGGACATCCTCTGGACCACTTGTAGTATCCTCTGGGAGATCTGAGTTGTCCAGGTGGGAGTCATCAGGCTCCACCAGGTCAGGTTTAGATTCTAGGTCATAGAGGGGTCCCCCTCCGGGCTTATCTTCAGTTCCCTGCCCACCCACTCTTTCCTGTTCATCTGACCCACTGGCTTTCCTTAGGCCATCTAACAGTAATATCTCTAGGAGTGTTGGCATTTCTCCCAGCCTTCAGCTTTCTAGAGGCACACAGGGCTTTCAGTTCTTGTAACGGAAGCTCACTGTATCTAGAGGCCAAAGAGCCACTGACATCTCCTTTAGAAGACATACTAAGTGTAGTGTGGTTTTGCAACTACCTAACCTAGTGGAAACTAAACTCTCCGAGGTTGGGGAAATGGCGTGTTAGACCCTTGGCTTACCCAACCCTAAGTTTGTTAGAGCTTACTATTCTAAGCTTGTATTAATTTAGCAAACATACTTTGGTAGCTTACCTGAGTGGGGCTGCACACTTGGATTGAAGGCTGATCTCGATTTCCTTCCTTCCTGCCCCGGTCCGACGCGGTGATTAGCCCCGTTGTGCGGAGGGCGAGGAAGGGTAGAGACAGTCACTTCCGGTGGGCTGGAGGGCCAGTTAGCGGTCTAGTGCTCCCAAGCTGTAGAGTCTTGGAGGGATAAAAGGCATTTGGAGATCCGCCGCGCTGTGGTGAGTGGGCAGTGGCAGTGCCCTTGAGCTGCTGTGTACGGCGCCTTTCATTTTACTTATGCTGATGACTTTTAAATAATTGTTTTTTGCCGTGCTGCTATCTTGTGGGACAGCGTTTTAAAGAATTTTAAAACATAATTTAGCAAACATACTTCTGTAGCTTACCTGAGTGGGGTTGCACACTTGGATTGAAGGCTGATCTCGATTTCCTTCCTTCATGCCCCGGTCCGACGCGGTGATTAGCACCGTTGCGCGGAGTGCGAGGAAGGGTAGAGACAGTCACTTCCGGTGGGCTGGAGTGGCCGGGTAGCGGTCTAGTGCTACCGAGCTGTAGAGGCTTGGAGGGATAAAAGGCAGATGCTCAAACGGGCGCGCCGGCGGCGCACCGAATGCCCCCCAAAGGCAAGCCCGTCTGCACCCGTCCACGGCCGTTCGGGGACCGGGGCCAAAACCCCTGGCCAAAATGCTGTAAGAGTTCAGTGGAGCGCCTATCAACTCTATGACTTTGGCCCCAAGATCTCTAGCGCATGCTGCCACAGCATGAAAGTAGATGAGAATATGGGATGTAAACACTGCCCATTTATTTATCGCGTGGCAGATGAGTCAAAGCAAGGGGCAACAAAACTCTCCTGCGGTCTGCTTAATTTTAGATTAATGTGTAAACATAAATTAGATATCTTTGATCTACTTACGGATAAAAAGCTTGACCCTCTATTCCTTACGGAAACTTGGCTGGACTCCGATTCGGTGCCAGATATTATTGAGGTCCTTCCCATGGGGTACAGGATTTTCAGGCTGGATGGGATGTTCGGTAGAGGTGGTGGGATAGCGATTGCCTTTAAACATCCACTAAGCTGCCAAATGGAACCCTTAACCATAGCAGATAGTGAGGCGGGTGCATTTACAATTAGGGTTAATCCGCGCATCACTGTGAAAGGACTCTTGGTCTATAGACCTCCGTCCCCTATGCACGCTTTGTCGCAAGCCTGTTGGAAGGTATTACGGAATCTGCCCTACGGAGGGATAAATTCCTTCTGCTAGGGGATCTTAATATGCATTTGGAGAATTCCCTTGATAGGGGGGCTGTAGATTTATGCCAGGAACTACAGTCATTACAATTAAACCTGAACTCGAAGACCCCTACCCATCAGCATGGCCATTTATTGGATCCAGTATTTGCTAATTGGGGGGGAAGTTGAAGTGAACACGCCCATTCCCATCCCCTGGTCTGATCATTTCTTTGTTCCCTTTGTGGTAAAAATTCCAGAACCTAGAACCCCTGAGCGACCTATGTTAAACTACCCGTGTCGCAAATGGGCTGGCTTCTCACAGTCGAAGTTTAACGAAACTCTGGCCAAAGGAGGGCAGCCGGGGGGTATCGATGCCGAAACTGCCTGCTGTAATCTTGAAAGACACATAAGAGATGCTCTTGACAGCTCCGCCCGCTACGTCTGAATAAAACAGTGAGTAGATCTCAGAAATCGGCACCATGGTACAACGACGACTTGCGCCTAGCAAAGACAGAGTGCAAACGCCTAGAGAGGCAGTTGAGGATAGCCTTTTTTAATCAGGCCTAGTTGGAATATCAGGAAAAAATGAGAATCTATCATGGGTTAATCAGATGGGCCAAGGCCACTTACTATGCAGAGAGAATTGGGGAAGCAGAAAATTTCACTAAGGAATTATTCAAGATCTGTAGGGAAATCTCCTCACTCAAATCGTCTACCATGCCCACGGAAAGTTCTGAGGAATCATGTGATCGTATCGCGGGCTTCTTCTCAGAGAAAGTGCAAAAAATATATTCCCCCTTTCCGGGAGAAAAAAACAGGTGTAGAGTTTGTGGAGCCTAAGAGGGATGACGGGGGAGATCATAGGCTGGATAGCTTTACCACCCCTCCCCCCGAGCTGCTCCGTAGGATGTGCAGTTCTATAAAGTCAGGCTCACCCAGGGATCCTGCCTCACCTTAAGTGCTCGGGGAAAGCCTTGCCATTCTTGAGCCCTATATCAGGCATCTTCTAGATGTGTCATGTAGGACGCATACGGTGCCTGATGGCTGGAAGCAGGCGGTGGTACTCCCACTTCATAAGAAGCCTAACATCAGTATGGAGAAATTGGATAACGTTTGCCCTATCTCGCTGCTACCTTATTTGGCTAAAGTGGCTGAGAAGGCCGTAAATTTACAACTTATGGCCTATGTGGAAGAAGCCAATCTTCTCCACCCCACGCAGTTTGGGTTTAGGTTGCTCCACTCCACGGAGTCAGCTCTACTTATGGTCATTGAGACCATTAGACAGGGAGTGGATGAGGGACAGACAATGGCTCTCATCCTTCTGGACCTGAGCGCCGCCTTTGACACTGTAGCACACTACACCTTGCTGCAGTGTCTGAATAAAGGCGGTGTCTCAGGTGCGGTGCTAAAATGGATTCAATCTTTCCTGACGGAACGTAGGTTCCAGGTCAGACAGGGTGCCCATTATTCTAGAGCTGTGAAATTGGATCAGGGTGTGCCCCAGGGCTCGGCCCTGAGTCCCACCTTATTTAATCTATACGTATCCCCAGTGGCAAGTATAGTTGAGGGTTTTGGAATGCGGATTGTGTCATATGCCGATGACACACAGCTGGTCATCTCGCTATCGCGGGCACCTGATCTGGCGGCACCCAACTTCAGAGCTTGCATGCAGGAGCTTGCCTCCTGGATGGCCAACAACTGCCTGAGGTCGAATGGTAGCAAGACAGAGGTGCTCGTGGTGGGGGGGGGGCCATAGGCATGGTGGACATCCTGCTTAGGCCCAGTCCCCATGCCGTGCCACCAGGCTAAGAGCCTGGGTGTATGGGTAGATTCGGACCTTACATTCGAACCGCAGATCAGTTGTGTGGTGGGGGCGTGCTTGGAGTCCTTAAAGGTCTATGCAAAATTATGGACCTTCTCCCTATAGAAGCTAGAAGGACGCTAGTGCACGCCCTTGTCACCTTGCGATTAGATTATGGTAACTTATTGAATTTAGGTGCCACAGTTAGGAGTCTAGACCGATTGCAGGTGCTGCAAAATGCAGCGGCTCGGCTGGTCCTTATGCTCCCTAGAATGGGCCGCCTCAAAAAGGGCCCTGGAGGCTCTTCATTGGCTCCCTGTCAGAAAGAGAATTGCGTTTAAGGCCTTATGTACATACCACCGGATTATTCAAGGCATCGCGCCTAGGCCCCTGCAGAACCTCATCACTGCCTACAGGCCCGTCCGGTCCCTTAGATCTACTGGAACTGGTGATCCCTTAAGTCAAAAAGGCCCGAATGGGTGGCAGATCCTTCCGGCTCTTGGCAGCTAGGAGCTAGAACAAACATCAGCTTGAGCTTCGATTGGAACCCTCGGAGACCAGGTTCAGAAGAAAGCTCAAAACACATCTGTTCCTTCAATAAAATTCCTGGGCGCCTGAGCAGAGTAGGGGGCTCTGGGATTTCTCACTCACTACTGCGCGGGGACACGCCGGTGGGCGTAACCAGGCGCTTTATAAGCTTCCTTATTATTATTATTATTATTATTATTATTATTATTATTATTATTTTTATTATTATTATTATTTATGCCTAGTATTAGTGATAATTTTTCAGTTAATCAACATAAAGTTGTATCTAGGAAAACAATGCAGGCTTGAAACACAACCGCTGCACACCAATGTAAGAAGCTGGCCTGGTACATGATGTCCACTTATGTAAGTGGGCACCCTGCACCAGTCCAGACAACCCATATGGGTATTTAACAGGTCTTAGACAACCTTAGAAAGCTCTCTAACTGGAAGCGGTGGAGAGCAGCCCTAGGGCTTAGTCTAGAAGGAGTGCAGCAGCTTATTTACCAGAATGCAATCTTATAGTATAGATTAAATGAAAAAGAACAACACAAGGTATTACAAAAACTCTGTATTCATTATATAATACACTCTAACACGTTTAGATATCTTCTACCCGGAGATAAACACAATGTGCACAATACTTTGCATAGAAATACAGTAAATAGCACAGAATACACAGTGGGCCTTGGGTGGGAGAACCATACCATAAACTAAGAAAGTGGTATAAGAACCATGACTTGGGTCAAGACTATGTCGAGAGGACGTATAAGTGCTGGAGACCCAAGGAACCACCCAAGGCGAGTGAATAGGAAACTCACAGAGAGCATGTGTAGTTTAGGAACACGACCGCTGGCTCCGTACAAGTCAACGTGTAAGTCACACTTGGATTTTTAAAGATTAAGGACCCTTCCCAGTGGACCCTGAAGAAACATTGTGGAAGACAGAAGGTTGGAGATCCACCCCACCCGTGGATACCCTAGTACCCCTGTTACCTACACCAGGGAAGCCGGGTGCACTGGTGTTGGAAACTACCGTCTAATCCAAAGAAGTACTTCAGGAAAGTACTGCTGCTGCTGAAAAAGGAGAAAGTGTCCAGTGGAATCTGAAGGTTGATTCTAGTTGAGAGGTACCTGCAAGCAGAGGAGACAGAGTCTATGTCACTCAGGAGTGACCAGAAGAGCTGGAAGACGAATGCCCACCAATGTCTGGAGTTGCAGGAGATTTGATGAAGACCTTAACTCTGCAGCTGTGAGGACCAGGCAATGCTGAGGAAGACCAGGAGCTGTGCACCAGCTGTCGCATGTCAAGTAGTGAGGGGTTGGTTTCCAGCGGGAGCATCAACTAGCCTTGGCAAATGCATTCAAACGCAAAAGTTGAACAAGGTGAATGTCAGGACCAGCAAGGTCCAGGGGACTCACCACAAGCAGAGGAGTCAGGGCAGGCCCCAAGAAATAAGGGGAGCCAAAAAGAAGCAAAGATGACCCTCAACAGGACTCGCAGGCCGGAGGCACTGGAGTCGCAAGAGGCCCTCAAGCAGCTCACCAAATGATGAGGAGCCACTGTACAAATGATGGGATATGGACAAATACTTTGGTCAGTGGAGATGCTTGAGGTTGGGGATACTTAGACCCCAAAGATCATGGTGAAAGAAAGTCAACAAGCCTTTGCAACTGCAAGTTGACACGTTAAACAGAGGTTTGGTTCCTGCGTCTCCCACAAGGGATATTGGCCTCAAACTTGGTGAGAGGGCAGGACAGGCCTCGCAAGCTGTCACAAATAACCACCTGTGTTGCAGAACCTTTCAGAGTCCATAGGAGCTCAGGATCAGCAGACCAGTGAGCTTAGTTGCAGTTCCGGCGAATGCAGGTAAGTGATTCCTTCATTTCAAGGGAGCTACCTTCAGGTCTGTTGAATGCCCACAGGCCTTGGTACGTTCCTGTATGGTGCACAGGCAAAGAAGACGTAGCAGACTGAAAGGGGGGCCTAGTTCAGCTCAAACGAAGTCCGGCGAAGTCCAGATTGCCCAGATGGTAGAAGTAGAAGTGGTGTCTGAATTGAATCTTGTCCCACTAACAAATGTAGGGAACTACACCCAGGTAAACCCTTAAGTACCCTAAGGAAAAGGCTGGGATGATTCAGGGGACCCTCCCAGGTGAGGGTCTTGACAGGGGAGAGGTTACTCCCATGTCCTTTGTCCAGTTTTGCGCACGAGCAGGAGCCAGCAGCTTCCAGAGCTGGTTTAAACTTCACTATGCATGGGGACACCAAATATGCCCCTCATGCAGACTGAGTAGGGCTGGCAAGTGCACCCACCCTGCCCCAATACACTAAATCCTGTCTAGGATGTGGTCACCTCCCTGTGACAGGATGCATATTGCTCTGCATTCCCCTGCTCGAGCTTTGCTCAGCAGCAGGAGGGCAGAATCATGTCTCTGGTCGGCAGCAACCATTTTGTGCTGTCCGGGTCAAGAATGCTGGCACCGGAAACACTGAGAGCCTAATGGAGGGCTCTTCCTTGGCTTGGAATCATACCTCCCACACCGGTGAGGGGTTATGATGTCATACCTCCCACACCGTTTTCGGTGTGGGGGTATGATTCCAACATGTTTGATACCAAACAAAGTAGGATTGATTGCAACCAGTTTTGAGATGGTCATTGCATAATTATGTGGTGCCCCTCTATATAGTATATGGCTGCTTTACTTACAACCCGGGAGAACCCTGTAGATAGAAGCCTGTTGGAGCAATCAGAGCTCACGCTAGAAAGTGTATTTTCTCTGTGTGTAAATCTTCGTTTTTTTAAAGATTCAATGCCTCTGCAATTTGACTGATAAATTGTATTTTATTGCTTGCTCAAAACTCGTTTTTAAAAAATATTTCGTTTTTTGCAATTTGACTGCTAAATTGTATAATAGTGCTCTGTGACCCTTACCTGCTACCCTATCCCTGTTTCTGCCGCGGGAAGTCCCGTTTGTGCGGAGGGAGAACCGGGTTGCTGAAATCCACAAACACCCACACATCGCCGCCATCTTAGGTGTGGGGGAGTGCAGGGACGCGGTCTAGCGCTCACAAGCACCACCCTGACACGAGCCTACTTAGGCAAGCACCACACAAGGCTCATCAGTAGATAGAAGCCTGTTGGAGCAATCAGAGCTCAGGCTAGAAAGTGTATTTTCTCTGTGTGTAAAGCTTCGTTTTTTTAAAGATTCAATCCCTCTGCAATTTGACTGATAAATTGTATTTTATTGCTTGCTCAAAACTCGTTTTTAAAAAATATTTCGTTTTTTGCAATTTGACTGCTAAATTGTATAATAGTGCTCTGTGACCCTTACCTGCTACCCTATCCCTGTTTCTGCCGCGGGAAGTCCCGTTTGTGCAGAGGGAGAACCGGGTTGCTGAAATCCACAAACACCCACACATCGCCGCCATCTTAGGTGTGGGGGAGTGCAGGGACGCGGTCTAGCGCTCACAAGCACCACCCTGACACGAGCCTACTTAGGCAAGCACCACACAAGGCTCATCAGTAGATAGAAGCCTGTTGGAGCAATCAGAGCTCACGCTAGAAAGTGTATTTTCTCTGTGTGTAAAGCTTCGTTTTTTTAAAGATTCAATCCCTCTGCAATTTGACTGATAAATTGTATTTTATTGCTTGCTCAAAACTCGTTTTTAAAAAATATTTCGTTTTTTGCAATTTGACTGCTAAATTGTATAATAGTGCTCTGTGACCCTTACCTGCTACCCTATCCCTGTTTCTGCCGCGGGAAGTCCCGTTTGTGCGGAGGGAGAACCGGGTTGCTGAAATCCACAAACACCCACACATCGCCGCCATCTTAGGTGTGGGGGAGTGCAGGGACGCGATCTAGCGCTCACAAGCACCACCCTGACACGAGCCTACTTAGCCAAATGCTCTCCCGGCAGCGCAGCGGACGAGCGCAGCGGGCGCGTCGGAAACGCGCCGAAGTTGCGCCAAAGTCAAGCCCGTCTGCGCGCGTCCGCGCCGGGCCAGCGTCTTGCGCCATGACCCCTGCCCGATCCTCGCCCCTTCGCTACTCAGCCAAAGAGCTATTTCTGCTTAATCGTCCTATTTGTAAAAATCCGGTCAGAGCTAACTGTTCAGACTCCCTCACAGTTCCTACATGCCTGACCTGTGGCTATCGACCTACCATCTGCAATCATCTGAGTCTGGAAGCCTCTCCTGCTTTCAGGAGAAGGACTCTAAAATGCATTCTATTAAATATTAGATCCATGCCAAAACATAAATGTGAAATTGAGGCGTTCATAACTGATCACGATATAGATGTAATGTTCCTTACTGAGACCTGGTCATCTGAGGCCTCTGGTCCAGATTGGAACATAGCAGTTCCGGAAAGATTTTTTGTAGAGTACCTCAACCGAGCTAGAAGAACTGGCGGGGGCATTGGTATCATCTACAAGTCCCATCTAAAAATATTCTGCCTACCAGAGTCAAATATGGAGGCTGAAGCCATGAACTTCAAAATCAAATGCAATAACCGTCTGATTTTCTCTGGCTTGCTGCTCTACAGACCCCCAGGGCCAAAAGCTCCCTTCATCACTGCTCTCCATACATATCTGAAATCCACCACGGACTCCGCCACTTTTACTATTCTAGGAGATTTTAATTTTCACCTCGAAGCTACTAACGATTCTGAATCCGCAGCTCTCATTGACAACCTGCTTAGTTTTGATATGACCCAACTAGTGCGTAAGCCCACCCATATTGCTGGACATACTCTTGACGGCATTTTCACCAACAACAATAACTTAAAATTTTCTTCCACTTTGCCTGTCCCATGGTCTGATCATAGGGCTGTCTTCTTTAATCTAAAATTTAATGACTCTGCAAGATACAGAACACTCTTCCTGCCCCAGGAAAGCAAGCGTTCATGGAAAAACTTAGACTCGAATCTGCTAGCAGTGGCTCTTGCCAATGACCCCCCAACATTTGAGCAATGTAGCATCGACACTGGAGCCTCCAGCTTTAACAGATGGATTGCTCAGGCTGCCGATGAGCTAGCTCCTCTGGAGTCCCGAGTGCCTAAGAAACGGTTGGCCACCGCCCAGTGGTATACAGCTGAGTTGAAATTAATCAAACTCAAATGCCGCAAAGCTGAGCGCATTTGGCGGTCCAACTACTGCGCTCTCAAAAAGGCCGAATACTCCAAAGCTCTGCAGGAGTATAAGGCAGCGATTATTCAGGCCAAATCCAAATTCTACACCACCAGAATCCAAGAAGCCCCCAACTCTGCCAGAGAGCTCTTTAAGACTGTTACCCTTCTGGCAAAAACCCAGCGAGACACTATATTTACACCGGACCAGAACTTTGTCGGGAATATTGCTGCTTTTTTCCAGAGCAAAGTACAGGCTGTTTATGACGGTCTCGGCAATGTAGCCACCAACTCCAATACCAGCCTTAACATCTCGGTCACTCCTACCCAGGTCCCAGCAGTGGACACTGAGGAATCTTCACCTCCCACTTTCCCTGTCTTTCCTAGGTTTCCTATGCTAAAGGAGTCGGAGGTCGGGGACCTTCTCCTACAGATGAAATCAGGATCTCCATTGGATCCATGCCCTCCGCACATTCTGCATTCTATTCCATTAGCAATAACTGGAGTATTGACCTCTCTATTAAACAAGGCTATATGCTCGAACTCCTTCCCCTCAATCTGGAAGAAGGCCTGTATCCGCCCGATTCTGAAAAAAGACTCACTCAATCCCTCGAAAACTAAAAACTATCGGCCCATCTCCTGTCTGCCTCTACCAGCTAAAATCCTCGAGAAAGCCATGAACTTAGAACTGATGACTTTTCTTACGAAGAATAATCTTCTTGACTCTACACAACATGGCTTTCGAGCATGCCATTCAACTGAGTCAGCCCTTATCATGGCAACAGAGGATATCAGGAAGACCATGGACGACGGTGGAAGAACGGCCCTCATATTACTTGATTTAACCGCGGCGTTCGACACCGTCAATCATTCGTTCTTACTGAGTCGTCTGGAAAATCTGGGCATCTCCGATGCCGCTCTAGCCCTCTTAGCATCATTTCTGACAGGCAGAATCCAACAAGTCCACTGGGATGGACTTAAATCAGAGGAATTTACTCTTCCTGGAGGAGTCCCACAAGGGTCGGCATTATCACCAACCTTGTTCAATTTATATGTCACCCCCTTGGCGAAACTGATAAAATCCCATGGCTTGAGATTAGTGTCTTATGCAGACGACACGCAAATCATAGTGTCGGTCTCCGATTCCATTGAAGCAACCGCAGGCCGTTTCAGGAATTGCCTTCTCAGTGTAAAAAACTGGATGAGCCAAAACTTTCTCAAATTAAATACTGAGAAGACTGAAATCATAGAATTCGGTCAGAAGCCCTCGATATGGAGTCAGCTATGGTGGCCCCCGGAAGCCGGCTGTTGTCCTACCCCAGCCGAGAAGGTCAGAAACCTCGGATTCTTACTGGACAAAAACCTCTCCTGCACAGCGCAGGTGAACCAAGTCACTTCAGCTTGTTTTCATATGATGAAGGTACTTAGAAAGATCTTGCCCTTTATTCCACCCACCTTAAAAAAGACTGTCATTGCTGCTCTAGTAATGTCTCGGGTTGATTATTGCAACTCTCTCTATCTCGGTACGGGAGAGAAGCAATTGATCAAGCTGCAGGCTATCCAGAACGCGGCCGCCAGGGTTCTCCTGAACCTGCCAAAGCGTCACCCCACCTCCCGGGCCATTCGAGAGCTGCACTGGCTGCCAATTAGGCGCAGAGTCCAGTTTAAGGCCCTCTGCTTGGCCCACAAAGCCGTTCACGGAAGAGGATCAGATGATCTGGCCAAACTCCTCCCGCGCTATGTGCCCAACCGAACTCTAAGATCGGCCAATCAAGACCTGATCTGCGTGCCTAGAATCCGGAAAGTGCGTTGGGGTGGAAAATCATTTTCTAATCAGGCCTCCAAACTCTGGAACTCATTGCCTGTCGAACTTCGCTCACAAGCCTCCAAACTGAGATTCAGAAAATCCTTGAAAACATGGCTGTTCTCCCTGCCCTGATCTGTCTCACATCACCTTCTATTCTACAGCGCCAAGACGCCGCGGCATTCGAGCGCTTAATAAAAACTTCAGTCAGTCAGTCAGAATGGACAACGTAGGCTGTAGGGGTGTCCTGCGCATGTAGGGGGACCCTCACACTTAGAACCCCGCTCCCTGCCTTCAGGATTGCAAACACCTGCTATAGGGGTGACTTAAAGGTTTTAAGTGTAATGATCCTAGGTATAGGAACCCTATATCTTTAGTAAGTGGTGTTAGCACCAGCTTACACAGGTTGCAATGGCAGGCATGTAGTTCCATTTTGAATGGTCTCCCATGGGTGGCATGATGCATGCTAAGCCCATAGGGGATCTCTGGGGTACTCATGCCCTGGGTACCTTAGTACCATATACTAGGGACTGATCAGGGTGCCCCAGTATCGAATCTGGGATGTACCTAAGTACTGAACATCCCAATTTAAGGGAGAAAGCAGATAGAATGGGTTCCTGATTAGCAGGATTCCAGTCACACTAGTCAATAACAGCTTAGCACCTGGCAAAAAGTGGGGGTAACCATAAAAGCAGATCCTACTTTCCTACGGGTGCAGATGCTCATCGCCGAAGGGTGGTTGTAGTTTGTCATACTGCCAGCTGAGATAAATTTACTCTCTGCACAATCTATGGGCCGGATTCACAGAACTAACTTAAGACAAAATCCTAAACTTACTACCATTTTGGTATTCACAGAAGGCCCTTACTCATTTTGGTATTCACAGAAGGCACTTACTCATTTCGGTATTCACAGAAGTTAGGAGTCCTAACTTTAGGACTCTTAAATGCCTTCTTTGAATACCAAAGGTCGTAAAGTTAGGATTTTTCTCAGTTTAGGAGTCCTAAAGTTAGGAGTCCTAACTGTACTACTCCTAAACTGAGACAAATCCTAACTTTAAGTCTTTCGGTATTCACAGAAGGCATTTAGGAGTCCTAAAGTTAGGACTCCTAATTTTACTACTCCTAACTGAGAAAAATCCTATCTGTAAGACTTTTGGTATTCACAGTAGGCATCTAGGAGTCCTAAACTTAGGAGTCCTACCTTTACTACTCCTAAACTGAGACAAATCCGAACTTTAAGACTTTCGGTATTCACAGAAGGCATTTAGGAGTCCTAAAGTTAGGACTCTTAACTTCTGTGAAAACCAAAATTAGTAAGTGCCTTCTGTGAATACCAAAATGGTAGTAAGTTTAGGATTTTGTCTTAAGTTAGTTCTGTGAATCGGGCCCAAAGGTAGTATCCTGGATAACCCCTCTATTATTGACCAGATACCCCAGGAATTGATACTTTGGCCACTACCCATAGTCTTGTCTGGGGATCTGAAAATGAATCGCCTGAGTAATTGGAATGTAGTGGATCAATTTTAAGAACATGTTTTTTTTTTATGTCTGGGCTACAATAAAACCAGCAGAGCATGGTTACACGTATTTTTCTGCTCCACATTACACACATGCCCATCTGGACTACTTCCTTGTCTCAATTTGGTTCCTTTCTTCTTGCAAAATCGAGCAATACCCATGGTTCCTCTTGTACCTTATAATCCACTGGCATTAGAAATCCCAGGAATTGGGGGTAAAACTAGAAATGCATAGAGCTTTAAAAAAATTAATTAATTCAACCGTTGCTTTATTGTCAGAAGTGTTGGATAACGATGAGTTGGGAAAAATAAAATGTTTTGGTCTATTGCCAATTCTTTTGATAAAATGTTGGCTCAACCTTATTTACTCTTTCATCAAAAACCCCTAATTAAAAATACATTTCTGTTATTAAGGTTTGTAATCTATCCACCCAAAGATGGAATCCCTAAATGGGAGTCCAAATGGGCATCAAATATTTGTAGGCTTTGTGGGCATTATGATGAAACCTTGCTGCATATGGTAACATTATGCCCAAAAATGTTGCAGGAACGGAAATCAATTTTAAAACCTATTTTTAAAGAAATGGGACTCAGAACTTGTAGATCGGCACTAATATTCTGCCTAAGTGGTGTCAACGTTTATATTATACAGCAATTTGTTCAATTCATTTTTAGAGTGGAAAAGAAATTATGTAAGGTTGACACCCACAGTAAATGTTAAATTTCGTTACGGCTTTGGAATGATGATGCTGCTGTTTTTAAGGGGTCGATGGATAATTTTTATGGCACTTTTTATCCATGTTATATTTGCTTGTTTCTAGAGTACTTTTTAAATAATGTTTCGTTTATTATGTTTACTACTTTTATTGAATGGCGTATGTGCACTTTATCCCCATTCTAGTATTGATTCTGCCCTACTTGTGTATTTTAGTCGGTTTTAGTTTTAGATATTTGTGATACTGTTATGCTGTTCACTTTTTCGATGATAGCATAAGTCATTTTAGCATTGATTTTGCAATATGACAGTTATAGATATTCTGTAAAATGTCATTGACCATTTGTTGCTAGCACATTGTATTTTAGCTTCTGATCTGTAAGCATATTACACTTTATTTTTTGAACCTGTAGACTGCTACCAAACCTGTGAAAATATTGGCAGCACTAGAATCCCTAACAGGAAAAAGTTATTCAACTATGGTCAATTTTTATCTTTGCACTGTATTCCTGTATGTTCAATTAGTTATTGTGTTTGGTTTGTGTTTGTTGCCTTCTTTTTGTAATGGTTTTAATTAACCAACAAATAAAATACTACTACTACTGGCATGGAGCTTTGAGTGTGCCCTGCTTGCTAATAAAGACTACTGCACACATAATAGCAAGTGAATCCCAACAGTCTTTAAAGAGAATGCTGGAAGTGCCACTTTGGGCATACTCTGGGATACTTTCAAGGCCTGCCTAAGGGATGAGGCACTTAGGTTTTCATTGAACAGGACAAAGATAGAGAGGCAAAATGTACAGCTCAAACAAGACAGCTTAGCCTCGGCGGAGGAGAACTTGATTAGAGTTGTACAGCAAAGAGGTGATGTGAAAGAAGCCCATGTCAGGGTAAAAAGAGCTAGGACTGTGATGGATGCAATTTTTGCAAAAATAGCAGCAGAGAAACATATAGCCTGGAAGGAGAGAACATATAAATGCAGTGAGCATGTTGGGCACCAGTTGGTGGTCAGAGCAAGGTAGAAAAATGTGAAAGGCGAGATACAAGAAATTTGTGCTCCTAATCTCTGGTTAGTCTCATATTCAAGCAAAATATGTAGCGCTTTTCAAACTTATTATCAAACCCTATATATGGAAGATATCAGAAGCAGATTTCCACATGCTGAAGAATTGCTTCAAACAGTGGTCTCAAATAAAGTGTCCATCGTCGAGGGGAAATCCCAAGAGGGATAACTATTATGGGCGGAGATTGTTCCAGCCCTTTCCAGCCTACCCTCCGGCAAAGCGTTCGGAATGGATTCCATCCCCTCAAAATGTAATAGAATATTTGCCCCCCAACTTAAAAATCATCTAACTGCACTATTTATTTAATATACGATAGCGCTACTCCTCCGGCCTCGTGGTCTGTTGCTAAAATTGTAGTCTTTCTGAAAAAGAATAAATCAGCAGTAGAGTTAGGATCTTATCGGGCGATAACACTTATAAACAGGGGTTCAAAAATATACACTAAAGTGTTAGCCATAAGATTAGCCCAGGTCAAAGCAAAATTGGTGGCAAGCCAACAACGTGGATGTATTGCGGGGAGGGATACCCCAGAAAACATCAGACGTGTCATATCGCCTTTCGATGCGGTACAAGTGGCAGAAGACCCTACGGCTTTAATTTTACTTGATGCAACAAAGCGTTCAATGGAATCTCCTGGCACTATCTTTGAAAGGCTATGCAAGAAAGAGGTATCGCCCCAAGATTTATTCAGGGAGTAAAAGCTTTATACTGTCCCCGGTAGCAAATGTCTGCATCTCCGTGGATATGACAGAGACGATGACAAATACCTGTGGAACACTGTATGGGATGTCCCTGTTCTCCACTCCTGTTTGGCTTGTATAACAATCCATTTATAAGAAAGATCACTCAAAATATTGTGATCCCCCCCAATAATCCTTCAGGAATTTGAAAGTAAATTTTTTGCTTATGCGGACGATATCGCAGTAGTAACCCCCAACCCTGAAACAGCTTCAAAGCAATAGAGAAGGAAGCATCCCTCTTTGGGGGCATCTCTGGCTTCTCTCTGAATAAAGAAAAAAAACAACTCATTATCAATGATAAAATTGTATAGGCAGATAAACGAGTAATCAACCAAGCAATATATCTAGGTGTCTGTTTATCCTTTATTGTTGAGAAAATCATACATTTAAACCTAGAGCCTCTGTTAGCTCGAACTAAGAAAGATCTATCAAGGTTGAATCATTTACATCCTACTATGATTGGCCAATGCAATCTTTTAAATACTATCTTTTTTCAGGAAATTGTTTTTTTTTAGATCGATCATCTTGAATTTTTCAAAGGACTGGCTCAAAGTGTTTGATTCTATTTTCTCACGATTTTACGGGCCTACACCAAACCTAGGAGAGCGTTGAGGTATTTATCGTTTCCAAAAGAAAGAGGAGGGTGGGCAAGAGAAGATTGTAACATCAGAAGCTGATCTCTGAAAAGCTCTTAGCATTTCACATACTGTTTTAATTTCTGCTAATGTACAAGTGCAGTTTTATATTATACACTCACAAGAATTGCGAAATGGGGTAGGGTCCGTGGGAGAAGTAGTCCGCGTTGTGCATCATCCTGTGCCGATATAGTCTACATGTTTGCCACTTGCACTTTTCTCAAAAATGAAATTCAACATTTTTTGTGTAGTAAATTAAATGTAGAAGTTTTACTGACTCTAAAATTGATTATATTAGGATTACCTGGGGAGGAACAGGTGCTGGATACAGAACAGTTTCTGCAGTCGCAGTGGTGATTTTCAGACTGGCAATAACCTCAGAACGGCTTGATTCACAACGTCCACTGTTTTAAGTTGTGGCTGGCTCACCTACTTGCAGCTTCTAACCCTAAGAAAGCGAATTATGGTAGCAAAGGCCATAAAGCAAGGGAAAAAGGGCTGTTGACAGGGGGCCCTGTAGCAAGGTGGGGAACCTAAGTTAATATTTTCTTTTTTACCAGTTGTATTGTCTGGTGAGGCCTTAGCAACTCTCTCTGTCTTAGCACCTGCACTTAAAAATGTTATGATGCTTAGTGGAGTATTAGTCTGTCTTGCATATTTTTAGACAGCTGGCTCCCAGTTCCTATGAATTTCTTAACATATGTTGTATATTTATTCTCAACCTGACAGTCATGAATTGTATTCTCTTTGGTATTATGATAAAAATTCCTAGCATGTGGGGGGTGGAGAGGTAGGGGGAAAGACGATTTGTCTTGTATAGGCTGAGAATGTGAAATAAAGAAAAAAAGGAGATTTTTTTTTAAAAAACACATACCTAATAAAAAAGTAAATATTTTAACATTTCTGTAAGAGTTTTACTATCTAAAATTCTTCTACCAAAAATCAAGCTAAAATCCTACCACCTTAACATTGTTCTTTTTCACTATGGCTTTCAATTCATAGTTACTCCATTGCATCGTTCCTCTTGTTTCTCCATGCAAAACATTTTACTGCAGCCATGTACATTCCAATAGCCATTGCAATATCCAACTTAAGCATATCAACAAAAAGTTCTACGGCTTGGGCAAAGCACATGGTTCCATATTTTTAAAAGATGGGGCATAGGAACAGTGTATGCAAGGGTAACAATCCACTAATATGTGCAGAATAGCACATTTTCTACCCAATTTACATGTACATTTCCCATCAGGTTGCATCATTTCTGTTTTTATTCTCACATTTATTACCAAGGGACTAATACCAAGTCTTAATCTTAATAATTCACACATGAGCCAACGATTTGGCAATATGTCCAAATATGAGAACCAGGCCTCCTTAACATAAACTGCACCAATGTTTTCACTCCCAGATACTGCCAATCCTTTTCCGGAGATACTTTCTTCCCTAAAGTTCTTAGTTCACTCTTGGTAACTTCTACATCTTTTGGCATAGTCTCACCTTCAAATTCCCACATACAGATTCCAATTTCTTTCTAACTCCTTTGGCTTATTTTAAATCACTGTGTTGGATCTCATTAGTGCATCATTGGGAAACGTTCTGATCCTCACCCAGGCTCATCCTTTTCCAAAATCTTATTAATGTCACTTGGGCCTGTACGTTCCACAATGTCATAGCCATCTGTATTCTTGTTGCCTTTTTTCATAGATGAGCTTGGTAGGGACATTAGGGGTTTTATACACTTCCCTTCCTCAGTATCCCTCCCAATTTTGCCACTAAGCAGAGTATTTCTACTCCATTTTGTAATTGTGGGGGTATCATGGCACTAAAGGCTTTCATCATACATCTGTGGGACCTCTCTCCATATTCACAATTAATTTTTTCAGACCGCACACCGATATATGGCTCTTAGGGCCTCCATAGGGGTCTGGTTTGAAAGGTCCATTTCAGGGACCTATCAAACCAGACCCCAAGCTATTTATATTAATTTACTATTTCTAGTTTTGTAGGGCCCAGGTACCAATTGAATGTATTTACTCTTCTCTCAAAGCATAGTATTTTTGTTATATCCATATTTACAGTTAAGTGTTTGGACCTACAATATTCGCTGAATACATCCAACTTTCTTTGGAGACCCATCTCTGTATGATCTAAGATTACTAAGCCGTCTGTGTACAGCAAACACAATATTTGTTTTACATTCATTCTGAAACTCGCACTTCTATCCAACCCAGGCACAGTAGGCAAATCTGCTAGAATATGGCAAAGAGTTTAGGGTCCAGCATACGCCCCTGTCTTAATCCATTATTGAGTGCTTTTTTCTGTGTTAATGACCTCTCAGTTTCCTTAATGACCTGTGCTCAATTCTGCATATGTAACTCGTGAATTATAGTCAGCAACACCTTTAGGATGTCATACCTAATCAGGGTTTCCTATAGGCACCTCAAGTCTACCAAATCAAAGAATGCATGAAAATCTACAAAACCGCAATGCAACTTCCCTCTCTGCTCAAATGATTTTCGTGCAATTGACCAAAGGGCCAACCAATGATCAATTGTGGAGTGGCCCTCCTTAAAGCCAACCTGTTCCACAGGCAAAATTGACCTCTGCTGCACCCATTCCTTCCTCATTCCCAGAATTATTTTCACGAATAATATTTCCCCCAAGTCCAGGAGATTGCTCAGCCTATAAATATTCAAGGACTTCATCGCGCCTTTCCTATATAACAGTTGAATGATGGCTCCTCTCCAGCTATCAGCGATTTAGCCTGTATCTAATATAATTGAGAAATTTTCTGGACCTGCTGCACGAGTTAGATTTAGCTTTACTATTGTACATTTTACATCGTCTACTGTAAAATGAACTTTTATATCTTTGTCCACCCCTACCTAAGGTATTGTGTTTCTTTCTATAGGCTCTATTATCTTGCCATACAGGTCCCCTAAATACTCTTCCCATGCAGCTTCTTCTACCACTCAACTCATAGACCCTTGTATCTTCCCTGACCCTTCCTGTATTGGCTTCCAAAATGTTTATGCATTTTTTGATTTAATTGCTTCCTGCAGATTATCCCAACAATTCTCTTTGTAATTCATTTTCTGATTTCCGACTAACCTTTTATACACTTTCCTCATTAGTATAAATTCCCAGATCATATCTAGCTCTGAAGCTTCTCTCTCCTTTTCTTATCAACTTTTTTAATTTCCTACACTCCTTGCTGAACCACGTCATTCTCTCTCAATATGTAGCTTGATTCTTCTTAGCACTTAATTTTTCATATTTTAGGTTTACCCTAAGACATTGCACCACTTGTCTAATAATTTCTTCATACCATGCTAGTTTTTGTGCCCTGACATTTTCAAGGTTTAAATTCTTTTGGGAATTAGACAGTTTTACCATGCATTCCTTTGTTAATCTACTTGTTAAACACTTAGGGTAGTATAGGAGGATTACGGTATCTTCTAAGCTCTTTGTTTCAATGTGTTGTGGTTCCTTCCTCCTCTTTATGTTACACAAAAACCTTTTTATTTTTTCAAAGTTCCAGGCATGTAGAACATGTAATCAATTGGACGGAGTTGTGTGCCTACCTTGAACGTTTGCCAAGCAGGGTAGTCAGTCTCCATCCTGCTTTTCAGACCAAACAAATCCTTTGTGCTCAAGTACTTCCCTAATGCTATGTCTCGTCGGGATGGTGTACTGTCAGGAAAGTTAGCCATACTTATATTTTATGAGCGTAATATTTCTGTATTCAATTTTCAATTTCTGTAAATCAGGGATCTATCCTTTGTGGGTTAATTTTCTGGTTGAAATGTTCCATCAGTATAAGCATAGCATTGACATAATTTTCATACAGACTGTCTAAAGTTTATTTGTTTTTATGTGTTCATTTTTTAATGTTGTATGTGTTTTTATATAAAAACACAGTTGTGTGTATGTATATATATATACACACACACATATGCTTTTATAGTAGTGAATAAAAAAGTGTATAGAATTAAAACATATATTTTTAATGATAGTAGTGTGTTACATATTTGTATATATAGACATACACACCCATGGATTTATGTGTGTATGTTTGTATAAGTATATATATATGTTTTAATATTAAATGGCACTTTCATTTATTTGATTTACATAAACATTATATTCATGTTCTGTTTTTTAAAAAATGTTCTATCCTAAACTGTGTTTTTATGAATAACAATATGTTCATCTTATTTTTTACGATATTAGACCAAACTATATTTTTTTGACATTTTTGTGCTTGCTTTTATAAGTATAGAGAAACGATATTTGTGTCAACGATATCTTTGACACAATATTTGTGTTAAGTGCCACAATATTATTGGAGCCAATGTTATGTCAGTGATCCATCTCCTAATTACACTTCTCCACCACTGGTGTTAAGATTGTACTGATATTGGGATGCGTCCCACATGTCGTAACCCGGAAAGCAGTACATACTGATGTTGCTTCACCCAACGCGAAGATATGCCAGGCATGTGACCACCTCAAGGCACTCTCTGCTCTGGTGCTGAGCAATGCTGAAGTCCACAGAAGTCCTTCAGAGATACCAGAGTGCTCTCATCTGTGTTCCCGAGCAACACTGGAACCCTGACCAATGCAGAGAACAACGTTCTCTCCAGTTAATTGTGTGCTCCAGGCCTCAAAGAGTTAGGCGCCTAGACACCTTCGGGTGGTAGTGCACGGTACAAATTTTGATTTAATTTCAAATTCGAATGATAAGACATATACCTTCAAAAAAAAAAAATAATCCCTTAATTTCCAGATGCTACATCTGGCAAGGCATGCATGGATGGTTCTTCTTCCCAATCAATCCGCAAAGTGTATGTGAGTGAATGCTCTCTCTCCAGCCAAAGTAAGAATTCAAGAGCATACTCTTGCAGTCCGCAGCAAATTATGCTGTTTAAACATTTACAAGAGTTCACGGACTTCTCTTCACCTTTTGTAAATTAGGTTCCAAATGTATGAAATTACAGAAGGTGTAAGGTTCAGTGTCCTTTCTGAGATGAACTGTCCAATCCTACAAAAATAAGATGTTGATGTCCAACTTTGTCATATTGTTCTTCCGCTCACTCCAGTGAAATAATCACTGTTTCCAGGTTATTTGAAGATGGATTTATTCAGTATCCATGAATAACCTCAGACATCCAATACCAAGCCAATAAAATCATATCATTCTATTTCTAACTAAATTTCAGCATTTGTTCGAAGAATGCCACACACACGTTCAGTCCGTCATACTCCCTCATCTCTCTTCCCTTTTGCCCATCTACACAGTTTGAAGAGGGGCTATCTCCACTGCAGGCTCTTCAGCTATTTGAAAAAGCTTTCAGAAATCTCAGCCTACTAAATCTCTCAATGCTGTTTGAGAATTTCTAACATCAGTCAATACATTTAATTTAAGTTTTAAGATCTGTCGCAAATCATGTTCAAGATGCATTAGTCACTCAAAATCTATTCATTTTGTACTCTTGTGGAATCCATCTTGGCTGAGGTTTGACATGAAAATTCATGTTGAATCGAGACATGAAAATTCTGCCATTTCAGCTCACATAAATTCACATGCCATGATGTGTGGTCTTCATGGCATTATTTCTTCATTTTATAGCTAGGCAAAAGCATTACAATTTTTAAAAATGG
>NW_028248638.1:0-79749 GCF_964263255.1 Lissotriton vulgaris
GCACTGTCCGAAGCTGGCGCATTATTGGGCAGCAATTCTCGATGACATTGATGCAGCATTTCAGATTACATTGCCACGAGCGCTGAACATACACTTTTGGGACTGCCCCATCCCAGGTCCTTTCCACTGAAGTCATTGAGGGGCAAGCAGATAGCCCTGGCATTGCTGGCGGCAAGGCAGGTACTCTTAGGGCAGTGGGGATTAAGCATGAGCGAATTTTGCCAATCTGGCGTTCGCAAATTTTGCAAATTTGCGAACTCGCAATCCGCAAAATCCGCAAATTCTCGCGAATTTGCGGATTCTTTTTGTGTGTTCGCAAGGATTTCTGCCAGTTCACAAGGGTTTTGTACAAGTTCGCAATTGCGAACTTACATGTCGGCTCGCAACGGTAGCGATTATGTTGTTTCTACGTCCGGTTCATCATCACAGGTTCCCAGCACCCTCTGTTTCACCCCTGCCACCCTCTGTTTCACCCATGCCACCCTCTGGTACATCAATGCCACCCTCTGGTTTATCATCACTGTAGATTATGGGGGCAAAAAGCAAGCACCCCTGTCCTGCTTCAACTGACATGAATTAATTTGGGGTTGATTTATTAATGTGTCACTGTTTTAAAATTCCAGTCTGGCACCTGCTTCCTTATCTGTAATTTGCTTTCTGTTGCAGTGCAATTTTTTTTTCCAGGACCTTTGTGGCCTAGTTGAAGCTATTATATGAGCCTGCTGTGAGGGTCAGAGCAGGGTCATACAATTGTTGCAACTAGCAACTGAACTCTGGAGGGGCCCCAGTCAGGAAGCACTACAGGGAGTTGTTACTAATGATGAGTTTGAACTTTTGAACCTGCTGAATGCTTTGACTTTTGCAAAACTCGTTTTTCTGCAGAACAGCATTACAGCAACTGTAATGCCCCAAACAAGCTTACTTGTGAAAGTTGATTTCTAATCCAAAAGTGATCCAAAGAAAGTCAAAAGGCCTCAAATCCAAAAAAGTGCAGGCAAATGTCAACCTGAGGAGTTATTCTGATAAAAATCATCATTTTCAGAAGGTCTATGCTGCTTGCTAGTGGATTTCTTGTGCAGAATTGCAATTTTTGTAATTTCGCGAGTGCGAGATTGCTGCTGCCCGCCGTACCTACATGTTCGCAATTGCGAACTTACACCGCACGCCGCAAAATTGTATCACCAAGAAAAAAAAATCCGCTGCGTGCAAATTTGCGGATTTTCGGTAAATTCGCGAGCGTTCGCGGATTGCGAATTTACCGAAAATCCGCAAAATTCGCGAGCGGAACGGATTTGCCGCCCATGCTTAGTGGGGATCTCCATCAGTCCCAGACCCGCGCGACTGGATACAAAGGCTCTGGCATCTATTAGCAATGGAGCGTCTCTCTCTTAGTGTGGATGGACGCGGCAAAGAATATGCTAAACTTTGGACCCCATTTTTACAGCTCCTTTTTAAAGACACATGGGAAGTAACTTGTCCAAAATACCTACCGATACTACATCTTATACCTCTAGACCCATCTGTTACAGAGGTTGTGGGCCTTAATAAGTAATACCCAGAGGTTAACAATGGGGGTTGGTAGAAGAGAGGTCCTGAACAGATACGGCGGGAGGGTGGGGGGTGGAGAGGAGGGAGGGGAGGGTTCTTTTTTCTGTTGTTTTATTCAGTTTTTTTTAAATAGTGGTGTCTTGGCGACGGTGCCTCGAGTTTTCAATAAGATTGGCATTACCGCGAGGTTGTCCCCCGGGATGTAGACCTTACACGCTGTTTATTGCTCTCTAGTCTCCGCTCTGCCGGCGCCTGGATGTAGGCAGCAAAGCTGTGTATTGTGCTCGTACCACCACACAATAAAATGATTGATTCTAAAAAAGCATCTAAAAGCAAGTTTCTATTTAAAATGTTTTTTCAAAGTCTTTTATTCATTATATCATTTGAGATCCCAAGTACTCAGAAAGTCATGGCGCCTAGAAAAAGCAAAACCTGTTTTGGTTCATTTTGTTTAACCCCTTGGCGCAAACTTTGCCATGGTGCGGGGGGTGGGTGGTGAGCGTGGCGCCTAAGCATGGGCGGAAAATCCGTTTCGCTCGCGGATTTTGCGGATTTTTGGTAAATTCGCAATCCGCGAGATTCGCGAATCTCCCGCAAAATCCGCAAATCCGCGAGCAGCGGATTTTGCTCGCACTGCTCGCACTGTTCGCGTGAGTTCGCGGCTTCCCAGTACAACTTCGCGCCCCGCGAATAAGTGCAAAATTGCAGAAATACGATCTTAGCAAAACTGAAACTACTTACCAGGTTCAAAAGTTCAGGCTCATCATTAGTAGCCATTTCCTGTAGTGCTTCCTGAGGGGCCCCTCCAGAGTTCAGTTGCCAGTTGCAACTATTATGTGACCCTGCTCTGAACCTCAGAATAGTTACACATATGCCACAAAGGTCCTGAATTACAGCTAAGGGAGACAAGCAGGAGCCAGGCTGGCAGTTCAAATCCATTAATCAGCCCCTAATTCATTATTGTCAGTTGGGGCAGGGCAGGTGTTGTAACTAATTTTGCAACAATGAAAGCACTTAGCAAGTGCAAAAGATCACTAATCAGGAAGCACTAAGGAAGCAGGTGCCAGCTAAAAAAATATTCTGTGACACATTAATCAGCCCCAAATTAATTCAGGTCACTTGAGGCAGGGAAGGTGTGCTTGCGTTGCCACAATAATGTACACTGACTGGACAACCAGAGGGTGCTGTGATGAAACAGAGGGTGGCATGGGTGGGCCAGAGGGTGGCATGAGTAGTCAGAGAGTGGCAGTGGTGACAGAATGGCAGTGATGAAGAAGAGTGTCCCAAACAGGCTGGACACGTAGAAACAACAAGTTCGCGAAACTTGCGACCCGACAGGTAAGTTCGCAATTTGCGACATTGTACAAAACCCTCGCGAACTGGCAGAAACCCGCGCAAACACAAAAAAAAAATCCGCAAATTCGCGAGAATTCGCGGATTTTGCGGATTGCGAGTTCGCAAATCCGCAAAATTCGCGAACGCGAGATTCACAAAATTCGCTGTGCTCGTGATGGAACCACGCCATCATGAGTCATGGGCGGCGTGTGCTCATGATGGCGTGGTTCCATCTTGACCCCGCCCGCTCATTAATTCGACCGCACAGGCGGGGAATTAATGCCACGTGGGTGGAGCAGCAGCCGCATGACGGAACAACGCCGTCATGAGAACACGCCGCCCATGGCTCATGGCGGCGTGGTTCCGTCATTAGCAGGCAAGGGGTTTAAAAAGAGGCCAAATTGTCCCCACACAAGAAAGGCCACTTGTTTAAGTGTTGTGAGTGGTATACGCAACACTACTGTTGCCCACAACAGCAGACGTTCCTAGAGGAACACCTCGTACCATATTTATGGAGCAAAGGTGGTTCCATCCAGTTCACAATGTAGCCACTGAGGGAGGCGTTGTATCCCATAAGTTTTCTGCAGAGTCGTTGTTCACATCACTAGGAGCTGAAGCATCCCAGGGTGGCTCTAAGAATGCATTATTTATCAATGGAATACGCTGGGAAAAGCAGTACGCATGTGCCTTTAAGGGGTCCATCAGTACTTCAATGTTCGATGGTATAACCAATTCTGATCCAAGACATATATTGTAGCTGCAAAGCAGACAGCAGAAGGCAGGTTGTATGCAGTCAAGCCAGACTGACCTGAACGATTAGAACCAATGCCCATTTAGTGCTTGAAACCAAGGTGTGCCAAAGCAGTTTATCATGCGCTCGCTGCAATGCAGCACTAGCAGTGCTGTCTTCATTCCGAGTTGAACTGGGACGTCCATTGTGGAGCCGATAAAATATGATCAGTATTCTCGCCACAAGTAGCAGAACAAGCTGGAGCCCTCCAAAAACGCTTCCCAACACTAAGTGTATGAAAGATGGTATAACTCCAAAAATTGCCTGAAAGGTGCTAACCAAACCAGATCTGATACATTTAAAAAAGTGCACTATTATCTTTGTATAAGGTTATGTTATGTTATGTTAAAATGTATTTATTAAGCGCATGTACGCCCTTAGGCTTCATGGCGCTATCGAAAGGGAACATAACACAAAAATAATACTCTAATAGTAAGCCTGTTTAAAAAGCCAAGTCTTAAGAGAATGTCTGAAGGTGAGGAGATCAGGGCTTTGCCTAACAGGCAATGGAAGTGAGTTCCAGAGAGTAGCTGCAAGATGGTCAAAGCAGCTGCCACCCAAGCGTTTTTTCTTAAAAGTTGGAACAACTAAGAGAGCTTTATGAGCAGAACGAAGATTTAGGGCCCGATGTAGGTAAATCCCATTTACCGATTTTGACATACCGAATCCTACCGATTCGGTATTACAAAATCGGTAAATGGGATGTAGGTCCCAACATCTGGATTCGTTAACGAATCCTTAACAATTCTATAATTACCGATTCGGTAAATACCGAATCGGTAATGGCCATTCATTCCTATGGGCTTTGAAGCCCATAGGAATGATTAGGCATTACCGATTCGGTATTTACCGAATCGGTAATTAAAGAATTCACAAGGGTGCAGGGGGTGTCACTTTGACACCCTCTAGCACCCCCAAAACGGGCATGTGTGCAATGTGGCACACAGACATGCCCTAAGGGCACGTCTGTCTGTCACATGGCACATGTGTACATGCACAGATGTGCATGTACACAGGAATCGGTATTTTACCATGGATTTGTATTCCATGGTAAAATACCGATTCTGTAAGCCATGTGCCAAAGGTAAATGTTCTACCTACATTGCGTTTTCGGTAATTTTAACGAATCGGTAAATATGACCGAATCGGTAATTATTTCACCGATTCGGTACATATTACCGAATCGGTAAATATATACCGATTAGGTAATGATACCGATTCGGTAAAATTACCAAAAATGTGCCCCTACATCTCGGTAGCCCTTTACCGATCGGAAACGGCCGAAAATCGGTATTTTCGGCCAATTCGGATCGGTAAAGGGCTACCTACATCGGGCCCTTAGTGAGGGATTATACCTAGAGACAAGCTTTTAATAAGGCATGTTAAAGATACGATGGACCAGCTCCCCAAAATGCAGCAGGAAGTTAGTGCAGATTAGTGTCTATATCGCAGACGAGGACCATGCAACCTGGAGATCAAATGTCTCTTTTACTGAAGTTAAGTCCACATCTTTTTGCAGGAGCATGGCTTTCAGTTTGCTTAGGGAATACAGGGGCATATTACCAACGTTTAGCGATATTTACCGCTAACGATGCTTAGCAACGAATTTTTTAACGCTAAGCATCGCCGGAAATTATCGCAGAGATAACTTGCTATTAGCAAGGTTTATCTCAGTAGTGATAAAAATCCTTGCGCTAACTGCCAATTGAGAGATTATCTCTGGAAAACCAACGATAATCTCTCAAAGTTTGGCGTTAGCTTGATAATAGGGGCTCACAAACTTAGCCATGATATCCACCTTCCATAGGATATCATGGCTAAGTCAAGAAAATACCAGGTGTAAAAAAAGCAGTGCTAACCGCGGTTAGCGCTGCTTTTTTTTAATCACTAACAGGGTTAGCGAAATCCTTGATAATAGGAGAAATGTCGCTTAACAACATTTCTCCTATTATTTTTCTCTGGAACGCCCCCTTTGCATCTCATTAGAGATGCAAGGGGAAGCTTAGAGAAAAAGGGTGCTAACATGCGAATTTGCGTGTTACCACCCTGTTGCTAGTAGGGAGATAATTTTATCTCCGCTTTCTTGGCTTATTAAAGCCAAAAAAGCGGAGATAAATCCCTTGATAATATGCCCCACAATTTTATGTTGGAAATATTTATTGAAGGCTACCTCCCTAACTGTGCGGGCAGGTGGAAATAGTACTTGTGTACCAAAAGGGACTATGGAATTAACCGTCACTAGATGTCCGGTCCCATTCTGCAGCAACCTTGATCATTCAGCATTAAATAGCTCCTATTCGAGAGCAGCCTGAACACAGAATGAATCACAGGAACTTGGGAACACTTCGGATAATAAGACGAGTTTGCTACTGAATCATTGCATGCTCCCTGGAGAGAAATGTCTTTGCAAACCAGGGAGCCGATTGAAGCATCTTCACAGTCGGAGCCAGTGTTCCATTTGTACATATCACTGATTAGGCCGAATGATCCTAAACCCTTCAGTGTTACATAGGAATCCAGATTGACACACATTTGTGCCCACAGGCCAAACCAACCATCCCTTCCAATTTAGGTCTGATTAATTGAAAGAACCACTACATATCATGGTATCCAGTGTATTCTCACTGAAGTGTGTAAAGTGCTACCAATATTCGAAGCTTGAGAATGCGGGAATGCGCGGTGTGTTCAAATCCTTCATTTTTGCTATACCAAAACATGAAGTTTGTTGCACTATCTTGTTAAGGAAAATCATTTTATGTGGCATGAGGCAGTGTCTAAATAAGGCCTTGGTTCCTGAACCTGCCAATCTTTTGTACCCCAGATTTATTTCATGTTTATAGTGTCTTGACAAAAGTCGGCACCCTGTATAGAGAGTTGGGAAAGAAGGGATGCAGAGTATATTAACTTGGTCTTTGTTAGCATATTTTTCTTTGCAGGTGTAGGTGCAGGCCTATAGTAATACAAGGCTGGATCTGATGTTTCAAAACCTGAAAAATAACCAAACCTCTGTGTAAATGTCTTCGAACTACCTTTTGGTGGTGTTGGGCAGTGTTCCCACTGTGTACAAATATAAAACATGCATGGGATACTAGCTTTATGCAAAAAACTATGACTATAATATCGGTAACAGAACATGTCTCCAAAATCACTTGTGCCATCTTAAAATTCATCATTAGAAAATGCAGCTGATTGCTTTAAATATGAAATCAAAATTTGCAGAGTTTCAATGTCCCAATCATCAGAAAAAGTACTAGAGGTGATGATGCCATTGAAAGAAAGTATAAACAAATAAGAAATTTGCAAATGTTCAGTAGGACCATACACATCATACAATACCCTGTCCCATACAATTTCTTCAGGAACTGGAACTACTTTAATGTTCATCAGGGACAGGTCCCTTCATTCAGGATGTGATGATGCCTGTGGTCTAAGAACCAAGTTCACGAGATTTACTGCGGAGCGTTTCGGGAGAAAGTGTCCATTTAGAAGTAGGAAAAAGACAGTCCCTATATCAATCCAAAGTATCAGAAAAAGTAATCCAATTGTAATCCAGAAATGTATCCAGGGAAAAATGAAGTAAGTATTTTTAGCCAAAGATAGAATGCATACACTCATAGCTTGAAAGGGAGAGGCAGTGTTGGCAGTTCAGGTTCACTTGGACCTGATGAAGAATCGTCGTAATGCACTAAGTAGCCAGACGCCTTCCGGTCTATTCTTGGCAGCTCAGCAGGTTTTGTAGAACTGGTAGCTGACTTGATATGTGGCATTTTTACGCAGATGTACATTTTTCAAATTGAAATTTCTGTACTTGTTGATTGTACAGTTGTAGTTGTTTCAACAGGGAGAAGTATAATTTGATTGTTGTATACAGCTTCTCTACAGAAAGTGGAGCCTTCTGTCATTTTTTATGCTTCCATCTGAACTTCCTGCATGGTAGCAAGAGCAGTGCGGCCGCTACCCAGGAGCCCACGTGGCCTACTGTTGAGAATCGGCCACATAGTGTGGTTTGATCAGATCAATTGAGACAAACCTCTTGTCTCAGTGACAGGCAAGCAGCGGAAGAAGTACAGTTCTGATACCTTCAAAAGCCAGGACAAGTACAGGTGTTCTGTAAGATGGCCCAGATTCTTTTTTCCACATAATTTTTAAGCATGGGCTGAAAATTTGTTCCGCTCATGGAATTTGCGGATTTTCTGCGATTTCGCGATCCGCGAATCTCGCGATATCGCGGTAAAATCCACGAATCAGCGGGCACGCATTATCAGCCAAGCACTTACAGGGTTACAACAGCAAGTGCAAAAGTTGAAGCTAATTTTTTGTAACCTTTTACAAAAGGGTGACAAAGAAATGAACTTCAACTTGGGCACCTGCTGCTGTAAGCCTGTAAGTGCTTCCTGGCGCCTCGTTGCCTACTTGCAACTATTCTCTGACCCTGCTCTGACCCTTGAAGCAGGGTCAGAGAATAGTTACAAGTAGGCAATGAGGCGCCTGTCACGAAAATTAAACCTCAACAGGAAGCACTGACAGATATAAAAACAAGCATTTGCAATGCAATAGGTCTCGCATTAGGAAAGTTTGAGCTATTGGTCTTGTAAATGACAATTTTTTTTATTTTTGTGTTGGTTTTCAAAATAGCTAAATTAATAGCTTTGTCGTTTACAATGCAAATAGTTATAACTTTCGCAAAAGTGACACCTATAGCAATTGTAATGCAACATGTTTTGTATTTAAGTGACTTAGATGTATTGATATTACAAATTACAATGGCTTTTAATTTTTTTAAATAATGAATACTTTGGGGAGGCGCTAGGGGGCGCACAGCGGAATGGCTGTGTGAGTCACAGCTCCGCCGGGCGATAATACACGATGTGACCTGTACATGTCACAAACCCCACCAAATCGCCCAAAAAACGGCCCCACGTGCGTGGGAAGAAGAGGTGCATTCGCAGACATGAAGCAAGACACGGTCCCTTCACGGCGGTGAAGATATCTAGCTGCGATTGCCGAGAGACGAGGCTCACCGGTCAAGAAGGCGGACAGCCGACTCACAGACAAGCAGGAAGCCACAGTTAATGCCTGATCGGCTTGCGGCATATGGCGGACAGACGGACTAACTGAGGGTAAGGTCTGTTCCCCGGGACCTCATTGCCACCATAGAGCGTTCTGCGCAAAGACCCTGCTGACCGCTACGGCCGCTGCCCCGGACCGCTCGCCTGTCAAGATGGCGGCACCCATAGTACCAGCGTAGGCGCCCGAGTCCTTGCGCTCCCGAGTGCGGAACCGGACTGACAGCAGCGTACCTCTAGATCCGCACTCCGCACTCGGTGACACTGCATCGCAGGCAACATACCCGCGTATGCCCGCCGCCGCGTGACCCCGCACTACCGCGAGCAGACAGCATTGCTGAACAGCAGACATCGGCCATATCACGCCTGCCCAGATTGCCCTTGGCGCGAAGTGCCGAACGTGGAAGATCTGAACTAGTGAGCAGCTCTGCCCATCTGCCTTGTATGCCCTCTCTCAACCCCATCTGCCTCATGGAATATTAGATCGATTTCAGGGCTGCTGGTGAGGTGCCGAAGGGTGTTCTGGACCCCCAGGGGTGCAAGCAGTGCCACAGTGAAGTCAACCGGTCCTGGACTATAAGTCCACACGCTCCACAGTCCACACGTGCAAGCGGACATCTTCCACCTGGGGGCACCACGGCGACTGCGGCGCGGATCACGAGGGCGGCGGGCCTTGCGTCCAAACCAATGAAATCTCAGGCTGGGGCGATGGGTAAGCCGGATAAGCAACAACCGAAGCCATCGTTTGACAACAGAAAATCAAGCAAAAATTCAGATGACGCGGCGGACACGGGCGGCAGCGCTGCGGACCCTCTACCAAGCAGCAACATGGAGAAAATTTTGCTAGCCATCCAATCTAATTTACAAGACATTAACGGCAAATTAGATAATCTCACTTTTAGAATGGATAGTATGGCCGCGAGACAAGAAAAACACGGCGAGAGACTCGACGAGGCTGAAACGCGCATATCAGCAGTTGAAGATGAGGCGCGAACTTCCACCTCTAAATGCACGGGAATGGAACGAGTACTGGAGGTAATTAAAGCGAAGGAGGAGGACTTGGAAGCGCGCTCGAGACGCAATAATGTGCGCATTACGGGTTTGCCGGAGACGACCAATACAGGACGTATGGAACTGTATATCGAAAACCTATGCAAGGATCTCTTTGGAACGGAGGCGTTGTCACCGGTGTTCATTGTAGAACGAGCCCACAGATCGCTGGCGCCTCTTCCACCGCCTGGAGCGTCGCCGAGACCAATAGTGGCGAGAATTCTCAATTATTGAGACCGTGACACCATCCTGAGACTGGCGAGGGAGAAAGGTAAAATCACTCATCAGGGCAACTCCCTGGAGTTTTATCCAGATCACACTGTGGCGGTTCAACAGGCAAGAAAGGAATACACCACTGTCAAGGCGAAATTAAGGAACCTAAACATTGCCTATTCTATGCTATATCCTGCCAGACTGCGGGTCACATGGAAAGAAAAAGCTATTGTACTACCTACACCCAAAGCAGCCCAAGACTTCGTCAAAAAGGAGCAAAGGGAAAACAGATCGAATGTTCAGGAAGAACAGCAACGAGACTCGGACTGAAGTCGCTGGTGAGTCCCACCAATACTCAGCGATAAGTCTCTCATTGGTTTATGGGCAGTAACTGCACGCTTCTGGCGCCCACATCTAGCAGTGACTGTTGCGATGGTGTAACTGTGAAAGGGCAAACTACGAAACACAGCCATGTGGGGGACACGCGGAGAGACGTCCAGGGCAGTCTCCATTGACTCTCCTTGCAACTGTGGCTGTATTGACTGGGAATGTGTGGCGGAGAGCCGCATGCTGCGCTTTGCAATGCATAGTCCTGCAATAAGCAGACTATGTCACACAGACAGGAGTCCGTCACACGGAGTGTGATCCGGGACGGTTTCCATTGACTCTCCTTGCCACTGTGGCTGAATTGACTGAGAATGCCTAGCGGAGAGCCGCATGCTGTGATCTGCAATGCATGGTTCTGCTAAAGGCCGAAAACTCTTCTACCGCACTCACACCTGGATTGCACATCGGATATTCCCTCACTGCACAGAGCGACTGCATGCAGGCCTAACAGACTCAACTCAAGGGCGGGCGCAACTGCCAGCCTATTGGAAGGATGCGTTCGAGGCAGGCAATCCCTGCGAGGGCGCTAGAACGGCGCTGCAGTATCACACATACTTTATCACCGCACTTACACGCAACAGAATTTCAACAACGGTGTGTAGGTGATGTGCCGGGCTTTAAGTGGGGGAGGGCTGTGCACTGTGAGAAGGGTGTCATCCTGCCTGTTGACATGGATTGCACCATGAGGATTAGACTGTACTGCTAATGGTCCTCTGCACTTAATTACATATGACCGCGGCTGCCAGAGGGCGGGGGAAAGTGGCATCACAGACGTTTAATTTGCTTGTATGTAAGCGATAGAAGTGTAGCCCACACCTGAATCGTCGGGTGTAAGGTTGTGCTCCCAGCGGTCCTCCAAGAGGGTAATACCCAACACAAGTTCTACAGTATGGAAATTGGGTTGTTTCTTTCATGTTTGGGGGATTTGTATTCGATGGGACGATGGCTTCGGCAGGTTGGGGTTGCTGGAGTGGGTGGGGAGGGGAACTTTGAGAGTTTTGTATGTTTTGATAGACCACTGACATTGTGATTGTTCGAGACACGGAGTTCTACCTGGTCAGAGACTGCCATCGCTAACATATGTCCTGAGGCTGCACTGATACACACATTGCCTTTGACTAGGGTTTGCATGGGAATGGATCAATGCGAGTTATTAGGTGATTCAGGGTTCTAGGCACATGAATAGACATCACTTAAACGTCCTTACTTGGAACATTAGGGGCTTCGCCCAACAAACGGAAAATCCGTCAGATTTTTGCGAGCCTCACCAGATGGGAAATAGATATAGCATTCATACAAGAATCCCATCTGGCACCCAACACACACACACAACTAGGAGCGAGATGGGCGGAATCGACCTTTAGAGCCTGCTACTCATCCTACTCCCGAGGGGTGCTGATTTTGGTCCGGAAAGGGGTGAATTTCAAGTCGCAGCACGTTACACAAGATCCCAATGGCAGATACATTTTGGTTTCGGGCACTCTGCGCGGTCAACACGTTACATTCCTTAACATTTATGGTCCCAACACAGATACACCAGAGTTTTTCAGGGAGGTGTGGGGACACTTACAACCACATGCGAACACGCATATAATCTGCGGAGGAGATTGGAACCTGACATTGGTGGACGGGCTAGATCGCTCCTCCAATTCATTGGAGCAGCATAAACAAGCGAGGACGATGGTTGGCCACATGATGAAAGATCTGGCTTTGGCAGATATTTGGAGGCTTCGTTATGCCAACGAACCTGGGGCCACTCACGTCACAGCATCACATGGCAGCTGGTCTCGCTTAGACTATTGGTTAGGCACGAACAATGTCGCACTGTGGGCCAGGGAGTTAAAGGTGCTGCCGCGCACATTGTCGGATCATAACCCTGTAATATTACAGATCTGTATACCACAATACACACCACCTCCATTTCAGTGGAGGTTCAATGCGCATGCCTTGTCCGATTCCATCTACACAGACACCATAACGAAAGCAATCAGGGAATATTTTCACATAAATTCACAACCTGTAGACGACCCGGGACTCTTGTGGGAGGCCTTTAAGACCATAATAAGGGGCGTCTGTATTGGCACCACGGTGGGGGTCTTGCGAGACATCAGGAGACAGATACAGCGCTGCGAGACACGCATAAGAAATATAGAACTGGATTTCGAGAACACACAAGATATTTCGCTGCTACCAGAGCTGCGTGCCTTGCACACTGAGCATACCGATCTTGTAGCGGCTGAAATCAAATACCTAGACCGCAAACACATAGCTAGGAACTTTGGAGAAGGCGGCAGACCGGGTGGGACACTGGCGAGGAAGATATGTGAAGGGAGGAAACAATCAGCCATACTTAGAGTCAAATCGAAGGAGGGCCAGGTACAGACACAATCAGCAGACATTCTAAAAAGCTTTGTGTATTCCTTTAGCAAACTATACAAATCACAACCAACAGCTTCGGCAGAAGAAATCTTTGAATATTTATATGACGTAGCGATTGGTTGGTTATCAGATGCACAGAGGGAGCACTTAGCAATGGCCATTACAGTGGAAGAAGTGACGGCAGTGAATAAGTCACTACCTAATGGTAAGGCCCCAGGCCCCGATGGGTACACTAATGAGTTCTACAAACACTTCGCAGACATCCTTGCACCTCATTTAGTGGACATGTATGGCACCTCTTTCGAAAAATCCATACTTCCCCCTACTCTTCGTGAGGCTTTAGTTATTGCCCTTTTGAAGCCGTCCAAAGACCCCGAGGAGTGTGACTCATACAGGCCCCTATCGCTCATTAACGTAGACTCAAAAATACTCGCGAAACTGCTGGCAGTACTTTTGTCCCCTCTGATGACTCATCTGGTCCTTCCAGATCAGACTGGATTTATCCCCACGAGATCGACTTCCCACAATACAAGATCCCTTTTTGCCCTTTCTCACTACCTCCAACCCTCAGTTAAAGCCGTGGCAGTCATGCTCGATGCCGCCAAGGCATTCGACTCCATTGAATGGAGCTATATGATCGCCATTCTGCATCGGATGGGCTTTCCCAAACGTTTTGTCCAATGGATCTCACTGATATACACCCAACCATGTGCCAGAGTCCGTATAAATGGTTATATCTCATCCTCCTTTAACATAGAACGTGGCACTAGACAGGGCTGTCCCCTTTTCCCTTTACTTTTCGCGTTAGCGTTGGAGCCCCTGGCATGCATAGTGCGACAAAACTACAAAGATTCGGCCCTGCACTTTGCGTCCAGACCTTTGCGCATTTCTCTGTATGCAGACGATATGTTGTTGTATGTGAGAGATCCTGGCACTCATCTGAATAATTTACTCAGGGAATATATTAGATTCGGGGGTCACTCGGGATTAACAATCAACTGGTCCAAATCTTCCATCATACCTCTAACAGACACTACTGCTCCCTTTGAGGTCGACTACCCATTGGAATGGCAGCGTGATCCAATTCGCTACCTAGGGGTCATGTATCACAGAGATCCAGAGGAAGTCATACGCGCCAACTACGGAGTGGCGATATCCAAGCTGGAGGATAAGGTCCAGCGTTGGATCCATTTGCCACTACCTGTGGCTGACAGGATCGCGATCGTTAAAATGAATATTTTACCCAAACTACTATACCTTTTTATTAACATTCCCATCACACCTCCGGTAGAAACATTTCGCCGCATTAAGTCACTGGTACTGACACTATTGGGCCGGCAAACAAGCCTGAATAGATCTTCAGACATTAACACTCCCATATACACAGGGTGGTTTTGGAGTACCGGACTTTCTCCTATACTACCTTTGTGCTCAAACACAATATGCGGCTTATTGGTACCACAAGATACCATATCTCACTCATACAGCCATAGAGGAAGGCGATGCGGATCCAGTCCCCTTATCGCCGATCATAACATACATCAGACCACCGCTACATGCGAAAGACATTAACACCATCGACACCACTATTAAAGCCTGGCGTAAACTCGGACAACTGGCCCGCAAGTTCCCGTTGTATGCGCCGGCCTTGCCCCTGCATCACCATCACGCATTATCAGTCACTAGTGAGAAAGTAGGCATGTCTTTACTGCGGAACGCTGGCATAGACACAATGGGAGACGTGTTTCCTGAAGGCACATTCCAAGATATTGAACATTTAACATATATACAAAACATGACCCCCATGTTCCGTTTCACGCATTATAGATTGATGAGAGCACTGAAGGAACACTATCCAACATTTCCAATGGAGCCAGATTGTTTTGAACCACTCCAACTAATAATCAATACGCAGGACCTATCACATTTGGTGTCTAGATTGTACGCGGCAGCGCAATCAGAGTTGGCGCAGCCTACCACAAAGGCCAAGGCAAGGTGGGATTTGGAGCTGGAGACCTCCTTATCTGATAAGGAATGGCAACAAACCTGCGCCCTGACACAGATTCTAACGCCGAACGGAAACTTGAGAATTATACATTACAAATTCATTCATCAGGCATACTAAGCACCTACAAAACTGCTCAAATTTGGCCTGCAAGATGAGGATAGGTGCAGGAGGTGCAACAGGGAAGGCACAGACTTTACTCATCTGGCGTGGTATTGCGCCAAGATCTCAGAGTACTGGAAAGAAGTTACATCCACACTCACTATAATGCTAGAGGAGGGGGTCCAATGCACAATACAGGTCTGTCTACTTGGGATTGTCCCACAATTTCGAGCACTAAAGCGTAAATTCTGTGTCGTATCCTTATTACTTGCTAAAAGACAGGTGGCGCAATGCTGGCATAGTCGAAAGGTACCTAAAAAGTCCACATGGCTCCATGACATGTCCGTATGTAGAGACAGGCTGTTGACATACGAGGAAAACCTCCCTGTGAAATCTAGGCCAAAGGACTACTGGAGCTTCCTAACGGACTATAATAATTCATTGGAGGAGGAAGTAGAAGTGTGAACTGTCTATCATGGCATCATATTATGAATGGGTCAAACACGACTATTGAGTGAGCTGGAGGAATGAACCAGATCCATTAATATAAATGTACAGTCAGACATGAATGGTTTCAATGTCAGGTCCTGAAGTTGAGAGTTACTACTGTTCCTTTGTTTATAAAATGACAAAATGTGAGACTCATGTTGTAATGCTAGCTGCGAGTACTACAGAGGGTACCCCAGGGGCGGCTCCGGCCAGTGGCAAAGACTGATTTTTATTACACCTGTCTTTTATTACGTATCTGTAAACACATTGCAAGCCGGCCCCCGGGTTGTAGGCTAGTAGCTGTGTAACCTGACAGTTGTTAATAAAGGTCTTACACACACACAAAAAAAAAATATATAATGAATACTTTAAAAAAGTGATTTTAATTTATAATGGCAATAGCTTAAACTTTTGTAGATAACTTTTGTGAAGATTATGTTCAGCGTATTTTATTGTGACGAAAATCCAAGAACAGATGTGAAATATTAACATCTTTTGCAGAATATGGCAGCCAAGTTGGCCCTTTCACGACCGCGGTCTGCCTCTTCTTCTCTTGCGCTTTCGGATCTTCATTGCCTCCCTGTCCAAGAACGGATCTGTTATAAATCTTCCTGTTTGGTCTTCAGAGCTCTGCATGGGCTGGGGCCAGTGATGTTGCAAGATATATTTTCCTGGTACTCTACCGCTAGGCCTTTGAGATCTTCCTCAGCGTTCCTGGTGACAATCCCCAGGATAAAAAGGGTGAGGATGGGCGGTCGCTCTTTCAGTTTTGCGGCCGCCAAATTATGGAACTCCTTACCGATGCCCCCTAAGGTGCAAACAGGACCTTATGTCCTTAAAAAAGGTTCTCAAAAGTCACTTCTTCCCGAGAGCAGTGTAGTGCTAAACATCTGTAGGTAATGTTTTGGTCGAAGCGCCAGGATACCCTTTGGGTGACAGCTGCGCTCAATAAGTAGGACTACAATTACAATTTTTGTGACATTTGTAATAAAGCTTGAAACATTGAGAGAACATATTTGAACCAGTTGTTGTTGAATGGTTGCACAGATTGATGCTGGAGTGGTGATGTGGTGGTGCTGAGTGGTGCTGTGGTGATGCTGAGTGGTGCTGTGGTGGTGCTGAGTGATAATGGAATGGTGCTCAGTGGTGCTGTGGTGGTGATGAGTGATGCTGTGGTGGTGCTGAGTGATGCTGTGGTGGTGCTGAGTGATGCTGTGGTGGTGCTGAGTGATGCTGTGGTGGCACTGAGTGGTGATGTGGTGGTGCTGAGTGATGCTGTGGTGGTGCTGAGTGATGCTGTGGTGGTGCTGAGTGGTGCTGTGGTGGTGCTGAGTGATAATGAGGTGGCGCTGCGTGATGCTGTGGTGGCGCTGAGTGATGCTTTGGTGGTGCTGAGTGGTGCTGTGGTGGTGCTGAGTGGTGCTGTGGTGATGCTGAGGGATGCTGTGGTGGTGCTGAGTGGTGGTGCTGAGTGGTGCTGTGGTGGTGCTGAGTGATGCTGTGGTGGTGCTGAGTGATGCTGTGGTGGTGCTGAGTGGTGCTGTGGTGGTGTTGAGTGGTAATGTGGTGGTGCTGAGTGATGCTGTGGTGGTACTGAGTGATGCTGTGGTGGTGCTGAGTGGTACTGTGGTGGTGCTGAGTGATGCTGTGGTGGTGCTGAGTGATGCTTTGGTGGTGCTGAGTGGTGCTGTGGTGGTGCTGAGTGGTGCTGTGGTGATGCTGAGGGATGCTGTGGTGGTGCTGAGTGGTGCTGTGGTGGTGCTGAGTGATGCTGTGGTGGTGCTGAGTGATAATGTGGTGGTGCTGAGTGATGCTGTGGTGGTACTGAGTGATGCTGTGGTGGTGCTGAGTGGTACTGTGGTGGTGCTGAGTGATGCTGTGGTGGCGCTGAGTGATGCTTTGGTGGTGCTGAGTGGTGCTGTGGTGGTGCTGAGTGGTGCTGTGGTGATGCTGAGGGATGGTGTGGTGGTGCTGAGTGGTGGTGCTGAGTGGTGCTGTGGTGGTGCTGAGTGATGCTGTGGTGGTGCTGAGTGATGCTGTGGTGGTGCTGAGTGGTGCTGTGGTGGTGCTGAGTGATAATGTGGTGGTGCTGAGTGATGCTGTGGTGGTACTGAGTGATGCTGTGGTGGTGCTGAGTGGTACTGTGGTGGTGCTGAGTGATGCTGTGGTGGTGCTGAGTGATGTTGTGGTGGTGCTGAGTGGTGCTGTGGTGGTGCTGAGTGATGCTGGGGTAGCGCTGAGTGATGATGTGGTGATGCAGAGGGCAGAAAGGCACAAAAAGCAGTCTAACAAATTGCAGAAGGGCAGAAAAACAAGGGAAAAACGAGTCTAATAGGGGGCAGAAGGGCACAAAAAACCAGTCTAACAGAGGACAGAAGGGCAGAAAAACAAGGGAAAAACGAGTCTAACAGAGGGCAGAAGGGCACAAAAAACGAGTCTAACAGGGGGCAGAAAGGCACAAAAAACGAGTCTAACAGAGGGCAGAAGGGCACAAAAACAAGGGAATAACAGAGGGCAGAAGGGCACAAAAAACGAGTCTAACAGAGGGCAGAAGGGCAGATAAACAAGGGGAAAATGAGTCTAACAGAGGGCAGAAGGGCACAAAAGACGAGTCTAACAGGGGGCAGAAGGGCAGAAAAACAAGGGAAAAACGAGTCTAACAGAGGGCAGAAGGGCAGAAAAACAAGGGGAAAACAAGTCTTACAGACGGCAGAAGGGCACAAAAAATGAGTCTAACTGGGGGCAGAATGAATCCCGCCCTGCGCGTTTGTCCACGAAGATGCCACCTTTTTGTGCAATACCTTTACTCAACTAGACTACTTTCTACTGTCTAATCAGTAAGTGCTCCCTCGTTGGATAAATGTATAGGGGCAGATTTACAATAACTGGCGCATCCCCAGGGATGCGCCAGTTATTGTGCGCTGCAGCTCCGCCACCCATTGTGCAATTTACAATGCGGCGCACCATGTGGGAAAAACGGCACAGATGTGTCACGCATCTGTGCCGTAAAATCAGCGCATTGCTTGAGTTGCGTCCCAAGCGCGACGCAGCTCCAGCAATGCTCTGGGGGGCCCTATCTCCCCAATGCTGCGTCAAGCCCTGCGCCTGCTTCAAGCAGGCGCAGGGTTTTGACGCAGCATTGGCCTAAAAGTGACTTAGGGAAATCTTGTAGATTTCACTCAGCCACTTTTAGGTGCAGGAACGCCCTCCCCTGCACCGGTACGCCTCCTGATGGCGCAGGGCTTTACAATGTGACGCATCTCTCAGATGCGATTTAGAAAAGGGCGTGGTGATGAACAGAGTGTCTGAGTTAAACAGACCACTCTTACCCAGTCCAAAGATCAGGGCTTGATCCATCACCGTTATTTATCTCACTGCCCCATCCCAGCTCAGAACCTGGCTATATGCAAATCAGTCTGTCCCTGGCCCAGTGCATCATGGGAACAGGGCAGACTAAACTACCAAGCCAATTCTTCACCAGAAAGGAGACAAGCTACCGGGGACCGGTTTCTGGCATTTCAGCCTTCTTCGGCCCGGCTTGCTTGAATCCTGATGGAGCAGTGAGAAAGGGACTCATGTCTGAGTATACCCTGCCACACCTATGGTGGCCAAAAACGATTTAGAAAAGGGGGTGGTGATGAACAGAGTGTCTGAGTTAAACAGACCACTCTTACCCAGTCCAAAGATCAGGGCTTGATCCATCACCGTTATTTATCTCACTGCCCCATCCCAGCTCAGAACCTGGCTATATGCAAATCAGTCTGTCCCTGGCCCAGTGCATCACGGGAACAGGGCAGACTAAACTACCAAGCCAATTCTTCACCAGAAAGGAGACAAGCTACCGGGGACCGGTTTCTGGCATTTCAGCCTTCTTCGGCCCGGCTTGCTTGAATCCTGATGGAGCAGTGAGAAAGGGACTCATGTCTGAGTATACCCTGCCACACCTATGGTGGCCAAAAACGATTTAGAAAAGGGGGTGGTGATGAACAGAGTGTCTGAGTTAAACAGACCACTCTTACCCAGTCCAAAGATCAGGGCTTGATCCATCACCGTTATTTATCTCACTGCCCCATCCCAGCTCAGAACCTGGCTATATGCAAATCAGTCTGTCCCTGGCCCAGTGCATCATGGGAACAGGGCAGACTAAACTACCAAGCCAATTCTTCACCAGAAAGGAGACAAGCTACCGGGGACCGGTTTCTGGCATTTCAGCCTTCTTCGGCCCGGCTTGCTTGAATCCTGATGGAGCAGTGAGAAAGGGACTCATGTCTGAGTATACCCTGCCACACCTATGGTGGCCAAAAACGATTTAGAAAAGGGGGTGGTGATGAACAGAGTGTCTGAGTTAAACAGACCACTCTTACCCAGTCCAAAGATCAGGGCTTGATCCATCACCGTTATTTATCTCACTGCCCCATCCCAGCTCAGAACCTGGCTATATGCAAATCAGTCTGTCCCTGGCCCAGTGCATCATGGGAACAGGGCAGACTAAACTACCAAGCCAATTCTTCACCAGAAAGGAGACAAGCTACCGGGGACCGGTTTCTGGCATTTCAGCCTTCTTCGGCCCGGCTTGCTTGAATCCTGATGGAGCAGTGAGAAAGGGACTCATGTCTGAGTATACCCTGCCACACCTATGGTGGCCAAAAACGATTTAGAAAAGGGGGTGGTGATGAACAGAGTGTCTGAGTTAAACAGACCACTCTTACCCAGTCCAAAGATCAGGGCTTGATCCATCACCGTTATTTATCTCACTGCCCCATCCCAGCTCAGAACCTGGCTATATGCAAATCAGTCTGTCCCTGGCCCAGTGCATAATGGGAACAGGGCAGACCAAACTACCAAGCCAATTCTTCACCAGAAAGGAAAGAAGCTTCCGGGGACCGGTTTCTTGCATTACAGCCGTCTTCGGCCCGGCTTGCTTGAACCCTGAGGGTGCAGTGAGCAAGGGACTCATGTCTGAGCATACCCTTCCACGCTTATGGTGGACAAAACGATTCAGAAAAGGGGGTGGTGATGGACAGAGTATCTGAATTAAGCAGAACACTCGTACCCAGTCAACAGATCAGGTCTTGATCCATCACCGTTTTTTATCTCACTGCACCATCCCAGCTCAGAACCTGGCTACATGCAAATTAGTCTGGCCCTGACCCCGTGCATCATGGGAACAGGGCAGACCAAACTACCAAGCCAATTCTTTTACTGGAAAGGAAACAAGCTTCCGGGGACCCGTTTCTGGCATTACAGCCGTCTTCGGCCCGGCTTGCTTGAATCCTGATGGTGCAGTGAGCAAGGGACTCATGTCTGAGCATACCCTTCCACGCTTATGGTGGACAAAACGATTCAGAAAAGGGGGTGGTGATGGACAGAGTATCTGAATTAAGCAGAACACTCGTACCCAGTCAACAGATCAGGGCTGGATCCATCACCGTTTTTTAGCTCTCTGCACCATCCCAGCTCAAGACCTGGCTACATGCAAATTAGTCTGTCCCTGGCCCAGTGCATCATGGGAACAGGGCAGACCAAACTACTAAGCCAATTCTTTTACTGGAAAGGAAACAAGATTCCGGGGACCGGTTTCTGGCATTACAGCCGTCTTCGGCCCGGCTTGCTTGAATCCTGATGGTGCAGTGAGCAAGGGACTCATGTCTGAGCATACCCTTCCACGCTTATGGTGGACAAAACGATTCAGAAAAGGGGGTGGTGATGGACAGAGTATCTGAATTAAGCAGAACACTTGTACCCAGTCAACCGATCAGGGCCTGATCCATCACTGTTTTTTAGCTCACTGCACCATCCCAGCTCAGAACCTGGCTACATGCATATTAGTCTGTCCCTGGCCCAGTGCATCATGGGAACAGAGCAGACCAAACTACCAAGCCAATTCTTTTAATGGAAAGGAAACAAGCTTCCGGGGACCGGTTTCTGGCATTACAGCCGTCTTCGGCCCGGCTTGCTTGAATCCTGATGGTGCAGTGAGCAAGGGACTCATGTCTGAGCATACCCTTCCACGCTTATGGTGGACAAAACGATTCAGAAAAGGGGGTGGTGATGGACAGAGTATCTGAATTAAGCAGAACACTCGTACCCAGTCAACAGATCAAGGCTTGATCCATCACCGTTTTTTAGCTCACTGCACCATCCCAGCTCAGAACCTGGCTACATGCAAATTAGTCTGTTCCTGGCCCAGTGCATCATGGGAACAGGGCACACCAAACTACCAAGCCAATTCTTTTACTGGAAAGGAAACAAGCTTCCGGGGACCGGTTTCTGGCATTACAGCCGTCTTCGGCCCGGCTTGCTTGAATCCTGATGGTGCAGTGAGCAAGGGACTCATGTCTGAGCATACCCTTCCACCCTTATGGTGGACAAACCGATTCAGAAAAGGGGGTGGTGATGGACAGAGTATCTGAATTAAGCAGAAAACTCATACCCAGTCAACAGATCAGGGCTTGATCCATCACCGTTTTTTAGCTCACTGCACCATCCCAGCTCAGAACCTGGCTACATGCAAATTAGTCTGTACCTGGCCCAGTGCATCATGGGAACAGGGCAGACCAAACTACCAAGCCAATTCTTTTACTGGAAAGGAAACAAGCTTCCGGGGACCGGTTTCTGGCATAACAGCCATCTTCGGCCCGGCTTGCTTGAATCCTGATGGTGCAGTGAGCAAGGGACTCATGTCTGAGCATACCCTTCCACGCTTATGGTGGACAAAACGATTCAGAAAAGGGGGTGGTGATGGACAGAGTATCTGAATTAAGCAGAACACTCATACCCAGTTAACAGATCAGGGCTTGATCCATCACCGTTTTTTAGCTCACTGCTCCATCCCAGCTCAGAACCTGGCTACATGCAAATTAGTCTGTCCCTGGCCCAGTGCATCATGGGAACAGGGCAGACCAAACGACCAAGCCAATTCTTTTACTGGAAAGGAAACAAGCTTCCGGGGACCGGTTTCTGGCATTACAGCCGTCTTCGGCCCGGCTTGCTTGAATCCTGATGGTGCAGTGAGCAAGGGACTCATGTCTGAGCATACCCTTCCACGCTTATGGTGGACAAAACGATTCAGAGAAGGGGGTGGTGATGGACAGAGTATCTGAATTAAGCAGAACACTCGTACCCAGTCAACAGATCAGGGCTTGATCCATCACCGTTTTTTAGCTCACTGCACCATCCCAGCTGGTGATGGATCAAGCCCTGATCTGTTGACTGGGTATGAGTGTTCTATTTAATTCAGATACTCTGTCCATCACCACCCCCTTTTCTGAATCGTTTTGTCCACCATAAGCGTGGAAGGGTATACTCAGATATGAGTCCCTTGCTCATTGCACCATCAGGATTCAAGCAAGCCGGGCCGAAGACGGCTGTAATGCCTAATGCCAGAAACCGGTCCCCGGAAGCTTGTTTCCTTCCCAGTAAAAGAATTGGCTTGGTAGTTTGGTCTGCCCTGTTCCCATGATGCACTGGGCCAGGGACAGACTAATTTGCATGTTGCCAGGTTCTGAGCTGGGATGGTGCAGTGAGCTAAAAAACTGTGATGGATCAAGCCCTGATCTGTTGACTGGGTATGAGTGTTCTGTTTAATTCGGATACTCTGTCCATCACTACCCCCTTTTCTGAATCATTTTGTCCACCATAAGCGTGGAAGGGTATACTCAGATGTGAGTCCCTTGCTCATTGCACCATCAGAATTCAAGCAAGCCGGGCCGAAGACGGCTGTAATGCCAGAAACCGGTCCCCGGAAGCTTGTTTCCTTCCCAGTAAAAGAATTGGCTTGGTAGTTTGGTCTGCCCTGTTCCCATGATGCACTGGGCCAGGGACAGACTAATTTGCATGTAGCCAGGTTCTGAGCTTGGATGGTGCAGTGAGCTAAAAAACGGTGATGGATCAAGCCCTGATCTGTTGACTGGGTATGAGTGTTATGCTAAATTCAGATACTCTGTCCATCACCACCCCCTTTTCTGAATCATTTACTACACTGTAGCTGTGTAAAGGGCCAGAAGATGTGTCTCCAGTGACCATGTGTGCCTGTGCGTGTGTTACAGGCACACATGGTCACTGTAGGCACATCTTCTGGCCCTTTACGCAGCTGCAGTGTAGTAAAAGCACTATACATTTACCCAATGAGGGAGCACTTACTGGATTAGCCAGTAGGAAGTACTCCAGAGCAAATCGCAAAAAAAATCCGCAATTTCGCAGGAAAATTCGCGAATTCGCTTATTTTTTTGCGATTTCGCAGGGAAATCCGCGAATTTGCAGAACGCCAATTCGCAAATTTCGCCCATGCTTAATAATTTTCTCTCTGACCAGATTCCCAATTTTCTGGACTTAGGCAGGTCTTACCGGTACTGTCTTCACTTCCCTAGTGGCGGTGTGTTTCGCTTGGACGTTGCTTTGTAAAGCTCAATATTCTTTAAGCTCCAGTAAAACATCCAAACGATCATTGATGTCAAATGGGGTTTCAGCTGCTACTGTGCTGACTCTATTAAGGTTGACTACCCCATCCTCTCTCCATACAGGAGTTCATAAGGTGTATGACACCCAAAGGATTTTCTTGGCATGTTATTGAGTGCCCTCTGTTCCCCATATAGATGATTGACCCAGCTGCCGCCAGAGCCTAATACCCTCACTGTCAAGGATGGCTTTAAGTTACAGTTTTTCTTCACAATTACTGATTTTCCCTCTGAATGGTACTGGTCCCAATTCATGCCCTTACATAGGTACAATTCACATTGCCCTTATATAGGCATAGAAATCCAGTCCTTATTTAGGCATAGTCCATGCTACCCAAACACAGGCATGGCTATTTACATCAGTTCATCTACGTCATAACAAGTTCTGGGAAAACAAGACTCTTAAGCCTTTAGGACTTCCCCTTGCTTGGATATTGATTTCTCCAAGAACTCATTTATTATGCATGAACATCTATTCCTTAGGGGTTCATTCATGACGTTCTTATGCCTGACTTTTACGTCAATACTGGCATTCCTAAACACCTTCAAGGTATAAATATATCTTCACTTGCTATGGCGAGGCACCGTTCGGTGCGGTTTGGCTACCTACTTGCACGACACGGCTGGCCACACCAAGTCCCGAAGAAAGTCAACTCCCCAACTGACGCACTGACCAGACGCTGTCATCCTCCTCACCGAGAATGCAGCTCCATTGTTTCTGACTCCTCTTGTGGGGTGTTAGATATCGAGACCCGGGAAAGAGATACCAACCTCTCTCATTCTAAGGTATGAAGCTGATTAGAACCTAGAGAAACCTTTGGCAAATTCTTGGCACAACTAAACCATAGCTAAAATAGCACCTACTTCTTCCCTCGTACTAGACTTAGGTTAGGTACACTGGGGTAGGATTTTTTTAGAAGCACAAGTTGAGTATTTTAGCCTGTGTTATTTATGTATGTATTTTTATATGTGTCATAGCTACAGGCCATGCTATTACAGTATTATTTTATAATACTGTTAACGCTGTACACATTATACTTTGCATTCTGTCTTACGATTGTAGCAGTTCATATCTCTTGCATGAGAAATAATACTGCTCAATAAACCCTTTCTATTGAAACGCCCCATCTATCTATTTCTATGCAACTTTGTAGAAACGAAGCATGCACGATTGACTGAGTGAAATGGTTACCTATTGTTTCCACAACTCTGAAGATATTGTTCCGACTCTAAGGGAAACAAAGTTGTCATGTTTATGCGGTTGTCAGCAACTAATCCTTTCTTGTTCATTCAAGAAAAATTCTAGTGACCTCTGAGTTAGCTGGCACACACAAGTAATTAAGTTTAATGTACATGATAGAGACATACTGACCTCAGTCCTATGTCAAAACTATAGTGTATGCTATTCCAATGCGCAGAGCCTATTAGGGATATAGGAACTAAACTACATGGTGCCCATCGGTTTGATAAGGCACTAATTTAATGCTAGATACTGAAGTAACTCAGTCATGCTTTTCTCAGAGACCCCTTTACTTGTAAATACTCCAATAGACGTCTAGAGTGGGTAAGGGATATTATCCACCATTAGCTGAGTAGGACGAAAAATCCTAGGTATTAGCTGTTTGGTTTATTCAATGTTGAAGGATACAGTGTTCCAAAATATTGTGCACCTCATCTTTGTTCCCTTGAAACTTGCTCTGCAAATTTCAATAAAATGGATGACGAGGATAACACCGAGACTGGTGGAGCTGCAGGCGGCAACGCCGTACCAGCTTGTAACTTAACAGGTTTCCAAGAAACTGATGCGAATACTGTAATGATTCCTCCAAATTTAAGGAGAGCCATCACTCTAAAACGTATAAAACATGGCCTAACAGGTATTCTAAAAAGGTATTCTATTTATGGATAGTATTTCCAGAATCAAACCAGTGACACATTTGTTTCACTTCTACTAAGAAGATGATCCACCATAGGAATGTATTTCTTTCGAGGATATAGAAATTCCACTCACATACAAGGAGCATGAGCTCTGGTTTAAAGGCACCCTAAAACATTTAAATCACATTACCAGGCTCGGTCCACTAGGTAGACCAGGAGCAACATGACCGGTTTTAGCCGGCTGTACACCTCACCCTGACATTGAACACATGTCAGACGTAGAATTACTCCCTCAACTCAAAGAGTTAATTAACATTTACAGACAATTGGTTCAATATGTCATGCGGACTCTCACAGTCCAACCTCCAATAGTTATTCGACAACAAACCTCTCACCAGGTGAATACACTAAAAATTGCACTACAGACTTTACACGCAGTCATGGGTAAATTACTCGCGAAACGTGAAAAAAATCTGTTCTGGATAGATCCGAAAGTTACTCAAATCGAAGAAGAATTTGGAAAACTAGCCCTCGTGAGAAACACAGAATTCTAACAATCTGTCTACCAATGGGGATCACACCACATCTGGAGGACTGCACCACTTGGGGTACAGTCTTCGCTGCAATCTACACTAAAACACATGGTGTTCTGTCCATGGCGGTAATACCTGATGTCCTGAAATAGATTCAAAACTAATACGGGGCAGAGCCTGCTCTAAATTTAAGTATGAAATTACTAAAATATGTTAGCCAGGTCACATCAATAATATTATCTAATATTGAAGGAGAAGCAGCATCAGTGACGATCTGCCAGAAATTGAGGGAATTTGATGTAACAGAGCAACCACAAGAACTAGCCATAATAATTGAGAAATCCTATGAAGAATTATGCAGAGACAGTTTGTGTGGGAAACCAGTAAAACTACAACTGTCTGAATGTCCTGAAAAGGACTTTACTAAAAACACTCCTACCTATTCTAAAAAGAAGTGGGAAAATAACAAACAACCTTCCAAAGAAAAGCGTTCTCCTTCCAGAGGTAGGTCTCCTCAAAAGGAGCCCTCTGAAAGGAGGTATAACCTCAGGAATAGGGATAATTTGAGAAAACCTGACAGGTATCAAGATACCAAGATATTCATCTCGTACCTTTCAGAAATTGTCACAGACACCCGAAAGAAAAGGACGTTCAGAAAACAAGTAAGAACGTGTGAAGTCCAAAGACGATCAACACGTTCAGAAAAGCAAACCAATACCTCCATTCACCAAAAAGAAGGTAGCAGGTCTAAAAACCAGACATGCCGAGGATCATGAGGACACAACTCAAGAACGGAGAATGGGTTCAGACAATGTTGGACAGCACAGCAGAAGTAACAATAGCTCGCCAGAACCTGAAGAGACTTCTGGAGACAGTGGACTTGAATGAAGACATTGACGTTGAAACTGCAGACACCAGGGCTAGCTCTCCACATAGGTTATATGAAATAACACTCCCTATGGAGGGAGACATGCCAAGAAAAGTGAAAGCACTCTTTTGGGGGCGACTTTCAAAGGGTTATGATATTCTTCTAGCAGAACAAGACTGACCACCAGAATTTGTCAGGGAGTGCCCACATGGTGAAGACATCATTATGCCAGCCTTCTCTAACAATATTCCAGTACATTTAAAATATACTTATGCCAGGAAATGGGAGGCTGCCCAAGCCCCAGCATTATACAAAAATCATGTAGGATGGGATGAGGACTCACCTCACCACAAAATCCAGCTAAAAAAATCCACCAACTGCACAAAGGTAGTACTCAATTAGGCAAGCAGCTAAAAAAACAGGTCAGGGAGATTTTAGATCAACTTGAATATCAAGGGGTGATTGAAACATGCACCTCATCAATGAACAATCCTTTATTTCCTGTTTCCAAACCAGACAGTACATATCGTCTATTCCAGTGCTTTATTTGTGCCGGTGCTTTCCGGTGCTAAGCACCGGCACTTACTTTGCAGGGCCGGGTCTACACTAGTCTGCTACAAGTGACGTCACATATGATATTATGTACCTCACTGACTCGGAGCACAGTGTTGTTCTCCTCTCCCGAGTCCCTGTGAAGAATGTTGCGGCTGTGCGAGCCTGAGCCAACAAGATTCTGATGTCATTACTCCTTTGACGGCCCTTAGTTCAGTGTTGCAGCTCGGCGGGACACCGATTGGGCAATTTGGGCTGGATTTGGTCCGGCAGGTGAAGGGTCTGTGCGGCAGCCAGGCAGCGCGCGCAGATTTTGTTCCAGATTGCCACGCCCCCGGCAGCCCACGAGTCTTCAGCAGCATTCAAGTGAGGTCGACAACTTTGAGAGCATCAGCACCACACCATGTATGTATGTTCTTATATGTATGTATGTTCTTATATAGCGCTCAATCACCCGACGGGTATCTCGGCGCTTGCCTTGGGAACCCGTCCTGGCTTTTCCCTGTGAGATAGCCCCTACAGGGCATCCCCAAGGTGAAAGCCAGGCATCCCGCCGCGGGGGGCCGTTGTGGAGATTAAGCAAGCTTAATGCCCAGAGTTGCAGAGTGAGAACCCATGATTAGAGCAGGCACCGAACCGAGAATTATCGAGTCCGTGGACATTTGAGCTCAAGACCCTGCCGCGTTGGGAATTGAACCCTGGTCCCGGGTCTGACCTCTGCTTCAGGGTCTGCCTGCTCTACACCGTGAGCCACACTTCTCCACCAGGCCTATTTCAGTGAATTAAGGCAATGCCCTGGCGCACCACCTAACACTAACAGTGAGAAATAACCGGTAGGCATGTCCATTGCCAAACAAACGCTGTTTTTTTATTTGTTTTTTAGCGCGGTGATGACGCTCGTGTTTTGATGATAATATTGTGCTGCGCCACAAGCCTGCGCTACAGCCTCTGCCTGGCCTACTGTAGCGGCGGCCATACACAGTGAGATATATTTATGCATCATGATGAAGGGCCAGGGCCGGCCGGGGTTAAGTTAAAGGCCCTGCCCGGCGCCTCCAGTTTCCTCCAGGCTCCCGCTCCCCTAACAGTTAGCAGCTTTAGGGTTCTATTTATCAGTAGTTAGTTAAGGCAGTGCACCTGCCCCCAGCCTACCACGTACCCATAATAACCTTAAAGTACTGGTAGCTGTGCACTGACTGAGCTATGCTCAGCAAATGCTGCATTTCTTTTGGGCGTGACTGTGATGATGATGCTGCGCCACTGCCTAACCTAGTAGCAGACACCGGCTGTACACACATATATGATTTAAGGATGAAGGGCCCTGCTGGCCTGGCTTTAGTTAAAGGCCCCAGTCCTTCTCCAACAGGAGGAATTGGAGTGTTGGTCCATTCGGGGGACGCATGTCACGCCTAGGGGCTGTGAAGGAACCTGTGTGAGAGTGCTGGCTGAGCCCGGCTTAGAATGAAAACAGTGCAATAGGGGTTCCAAGCTGCAGGAGTCGCCGAGTGAGCGAGAGGTAGCAAGAGGAAGCACCTGCTCACTCAAGGCTCAGGAAGGCATGCGAAGGGTCAGCATATTATATAAACAGAATTCTTAGAACTCTGGTTACTTTCCTGTCGTTTTTACACTGCTTGCCTATATCCTCGCGCTTCAGGAGCAAACAGAAGTATGTTGACGGACTAAGGATGAGAAAAAGAGTCAACCCTGCGATGACACTGGAGATCAGAGGGGGGATGTTATGTTATGTTAAAAATATTTTATCCCTTGCTCACTCTCTGCGCCTCACTGTATGACTCTCTCCATTCTCTGCATGTTTCTCTCTCTATTTCTCTATACTTCTCTCTATTCCCCACCGGATTTCCCGCCTTCCTCTCTCATTCGTATTCATTGACTTTCTTTTCTCTACCTCTCTCGCTGTATATATTTATTATTTTGTAGTTTTTTTATACTGTCGACCAGTCCCCCAAAGTAACATAATATGAAAATCTATAAAAGGTTCTCTTTCTTCTATTGTCCCTCTGCTTTACATTCTTTTTACACTGGTGCCCCTCTCATACTCCATACATGTGCTGTGATTGTGCACTGTCTTCTCCGATCCCATCCGTGGTAGCTTATGTTTCCTAAATCTTTATAAGCTTGAGTGGTTGGTTCTGGAACTTGTAATGTCTCAAGGCAGACTCTCTTTCGTCTCAGGAAAACATGCTGAGCTAAAAATTGCTTGCACACTTAAGTAAAGTAGGTATTTATTCCTAACTCTTGTCCAGTAAGGCTGTGGCAGCTCTCGATCTGAGTAACCATCAGTTTTTTGCCAGGGAAGGATCCTCCACCCCTCCCCCCCCCCAAAATAAAAAATTGTATCACAGGGACTCTGACTGTATGATGGGAGTAGTGTACTTGAAAGGGATGGCTGGATAATTATTACAATTCAGGGCCTCAGAGTTTTCACTAGCCTTCTGTGTACCATTTAGATGTTTTTCAGTTTGCGTGTGAAGTATAAACATAAATAAAACTCATCACTCCCTTCGTGAATGGCATATTCTGTGTATCTGTGATGTTGTTATGTGGAGAAATTATATATGTTAGCCTGTATAGCCTGTAAAAAGAACAAAAACATTAGCAAGGCTTGTGATTAGGTCATAATGCTTGAGAGTGCATTCCTCTGCTCTGCCTATAAGTGCAGATTAATCCACAGCCAGTAGTGACTTTACATTGAAGCTTATTTTTGCTGTTTGGGATCTGGCATTAGTGTATGGATTTCAACAATCTTTAGCACACTGCCATATGCAGTGTATAGGTGCATTCCGTTCACTTGTGATTGAGAAAGCAGCCAGTTTGTTAAGTGAGACTGCAGTTAAAGCTGGCGCCTTTCTGCACCACTTCTAATTTACCTGGAAGTGCAGCCATAGTGAGTTCCTAAACTCCCCTCTTTAATTTCAGACAGTGCAGCTACTCTTTCTGGTGCCTAGAATTACTGCTACTGTATGGCAATGTTTGGATTTTCACATGCTTCTCCATTTAACCAAAACCGACTTTTATTGAGTTTATATATGTTAACCCTATGAGCCCTGGCACATTCTGGGTATATTTGAATATAAGTACTGGTGAGTGTGGACTAAGAGTGTGGACTAAACCTGTTTAGTCCACACTCACTAAAGTTGGGAAGTAGGTGCCTGTGACCGCGATGGAAAGGTAGATTACATAAGCTTTCCCAGTGCTTAATTTGAGAACTGGCTGTTGCAGGTGGGGCCCACCAGCACTTATTTTGGGGACCGCTACCTATTTTTCTTAATCAGACTTTCACCCAAAGCAGGGCATACAAAAACATAAAAAGGGGAAAGAAATAGAAAGAGAAATATGGAAAAACAGTGACACAGGAAGAAAGCAGTAATGAAAAAGAATGTGCACGAATTAAGGGAAAGGGTTGGCTGGAGCTGTTCAATAGAGATCTACATGAAGTGCTGACATTCTGTCAAACAAAGAAATAGACCTTTTCAAGTGGGGATAGCATGTAATCCTGACCTAGAAAAGTTAAAAGGCATCTCCCTTTAAACATTGTCTCTCTTACATTCCTTTGAGATACGGACTGTAGAGCAACTAATACTTGTAGCTGTCATGCTGCTTAACTTCAGCCACCATTTTGCATGGAAGCTGCCATATTGCATCTGTCCCGGGTCCACTAAATGAACCTTTGCCACCATGTGCTAGTTTTCTGTAACTTGAGAGTCGGAAGTGCATGTTGAGGATGTGGGTGGGGCTTCTAGAGAAAGTAGGTAGAGCCGAGGGAAGTGGGTGTGGCCTCTTAATAATGTGAGCACCTGCACTTCATATTTTACAAATTAAGCACTGGTCTAGTTTTGTATTACAGATACTTAAACTCTTGTTGCAAAATATTTGCAGTGCAAAATGCACACAGTACAGCATTAATGAATAACATTGTGCATAAAAAATATAAAGCAACATTAGACATATCAAATGGTTTCTTTTGTCAAAAGATTGCACCTGAAAGTAGGTATTTGACTGTTTTCTCAATAAGGGGGACACAGCTTCACTTCTGTCGTCTCCCTCAAGGATTCAAGAATAGTCCTGGGTTATTCTTAGGAAGAGTAACAGAGTTACTACAAATCTATGATGACGAGGCATTGTCATATGTCGATGATATCTATCTGACAGACGATGACCTGGATAGGCACTTGAACAGGGTGAACACCATTATACTGGGCTTCGCCTCTGAGGGGTATATATTCAATTTTAAGAAATCAAGAATTGCCCATCTCAATGTTCTTTTTCTAGGATATGAACTATCAAGTGAAGGCAAAAGCCTTGCAGACAAGTTTTTAGAAAAGTGTGCACTGCTCCAATCTCCAAAAACGCAGAAGAAATTACAATCAGGTCTAGGTTTCCTGAAATTTGGAAGAACTTACATTCTAAACTACGCAGAAAGGGTTAAACCTCTACAAATAATCAAACCTGATTTTAAAATAATTAATTGGAAAAAAGAACACATAGAAATTTTGCGTTCACTCCAAACAGACGTTTTAGCAACAAAACATTTACAAACACCCGTAAACGTATGCAACTTAGTGATCCAAATCATTCCGGGTCAATGCGAATTCACCTACTTAACTTTTAACGAAGGTAAAAAGTACCAATTGCATTCAAATCACATTCGTATACACAAGCAGAAATGAAATTCACTTCTACAGAAAAAATTCTGACAGCAGTTCAAACCGCTGTAGCAAAAGAAAGAGCCCTAGCAGAGGGGAAACGCATTATGGTCGTAACTCCTGTAGCTGCCTTAGAGGCAGTGACAAAAGCGAGCATTCCAAATGCTAAAGCTTTGCATCTGAGATGGATACAATGGGTTAATTCTCTTACTGCAACTGATGTTGAATAATTTTTGATCCTTATTTGAAAACACAGCATATATAATTTATACTGTTGGATCAGCACAACCTGCTACGGGGGTAAACAAGCTTATAGTGCTGTACGCGCAATCGTTAAAGGTCGTATGCGCAATGGCAAATTCAGACCTATGGTCACGAAAACGTAATCTCTAGGAGATTGTACAGCTCAGCAAGCTGAACTATAAGCATTCATAATGGCACTTGAAAATACAGATCGCAAATTCCCCACACTTATAGTGTGCAATTCTTTCTACTATGTGTAATCATATAATGAATATTTACCGAATTGACTTCAAAATGGTTTCAAAGATGCAGAAGGTGGCACAATCAAGCATAAAATGCATTGGGAACAAGTTGATCAGTTGCAAAACAGACTACAAAACACTCACGTGATACACAAGCTGAGTACTCAACATGATGGTGTTCACGTTGAAGGGAATTCATTGGCTGATGAAGCCGCAAAGGGGGCTGTGCATTCGGCTTCCATAGCTGCAGTCACTCGTTCAAAAATGAAAATAGACAGTGAAATAATGATGGCTGTCAATGCTAAAAGCAAAGGCAGCGGTGCAGCGTTACCTAAAGAAATTCCACTTATATATTCATATATACTTGATACGAAAAGCGTACCATTTGCTCGAATCCCTGGAGTGGGGGATAGAGTAATTCCAAACAGAAAACGGAGAGCAGCTCTGATTTACAGAGCACATTTAGGAGGGGGTCTTATACATCAGAGGATCTCTAAAACAATATTATCTGTAAAAGAGATGTGCTGGTGACCAGGAATGAATGCACACATTCACATATTTGTCATTAACTGCATAGACTGCGATAGAGATCGCAGCACTGAACGCCACCAGATACCTGACTATAGCATAGCCAGCCCAGTACAGACACCATTGTTAGACAGCATTAGACTCATTAGAATATCTACATGTAGGCGTCCTAATGGACAAATGCAGTCCCACAAACACTAAATAAAGGTTCCTTTGGATGTGGCCTCAGCGCTCGGCTGATGCTCGAACTGTTATAAAAGGTTTGCGAGTCTTTATCGGCACATACGCAATAGGCACACTACATTCTGACCTGGGTCTTGCGTTTAGCTCTCAAGCTTACAAAGAAGCCATGGCAAGTTTGGGCGTTGAATTGCGGTACTCTTCTCCATTCAATCCTGAGGGAAATTCGGTTGCGGAAAGAAAACAACGCGTCATAAAGCAGTCTATAACAGCTAGGTTTTTAGGTTCGGGTGACGGGTGGGTCAAACATCTAATTGGGGTTCAACGTGCCCTTAACAACTTGCCAAGAAGTTCTCTAGGGGGTATCACTCCATATGAGGTCCTAGTTGGGACAAGAATGTTGATTGCGGACCTTGATTATCATACAGCACTGATGGAAACTAAGAACTTTGATATCAAACATCGTTTGGCTGTTTTACAGGACTTAAATGAACTAAGAATGTAACAAAGCAACGTGTTCTTGAAGCCAACCACCACTGGGGAAAAAACAACCGTCCCAGCAAGGCCTGTCTAGATCCCAAAGCTTGGTGACCTAGTCAGAGAAAAGATTGTGGACAAGAAGGAATTTGGGCCTTCTTACAGACAACCAGTACTTGTCCTAGCAATCCATGGATCAAGAACAGTTTTACTGCCGCCCCTTGCTGGTAAAAAGGAAAGCAGGTTTGTGTCCATCGACCTGATCAAACCACACTATGTGGCCGATACTAAGCAGGAGGCAAGTGGACTCTGACAATGTAGCAGACACACTCCTCTAACTATAATCCAAGAGGTTCAAACTGAAAGACTCATCACCATTGAAGAATCTGCAGTGAAAAAAGAAGGACTATGCAACACAGCTATGGAACTTGTTCCTCTTGAGGCCCAAATAACAGTTCATCCTGAAGCACCTGTCTAAAACGAAGTAACAAGTGATCAAGTGGTTCCGGCGATTTCAACAAATCCGGATGCAATTCCAACCACTGACAGAACTGCCTCTGGCTATTTCTTTAACTTTGATATGTTTTATGAGGATCCCAGCAAGCCTAAAATGACGCCAGTTAAAAGAACTTTTAAAGAACAAGCAACAGACTTTTTTCATCATCTGGAAAAGACTTATCTAGGTTCACCATGGATTGAACTATGGGTTGTGTTGGGAATATATGTTCTTCTATTTTGGTTAGCTCTAGTAATAACTCTGGGTAGGCTGATAAATGGAAGATATGTAAAAATGGACACAGCAAGTACACAACTGAACTTACTTCTGAAGCCACACAAATCATCCCATTGTGAACAAAGAGACTTGTCAGCAGCTTGGGACAAAACAGAAAATGATATTTTTGGCCCTTCAGAGTTGTTGAAGATGCCACAATTATTCAAGATTTCATTAAGTGACTTTATTACCTCTAGTACCTTTTCTGATGATTGGGACTTCGTGACTGTTAATAATATGATGTCTGATCTAGAGATATATGCAGTATTCACAAATTATGAATATTTAGAAGGTTTATCAGACTATGGACAAATGTATTGTTATAACCATTATGGTCAGTATTTCTTGCACAAATCTACAATGCCTAGAAATGTATATATGTATAACCAATGGGAACATTGTCCTACACTGCCAAAGAGTAGCTCAAAAACCTTTGCAAATAATATTTCATATTTTTCAGGGTTCAATGTATCCAATGCAGAAACATTTTTCTTTAGAAATGTGAACAGAACAGGAATGAAAAGTATGTTAACCAATACAAAACAGATTTATTCTGCAGCCTTTTATGCCCAACTGTCTAGACAAGGTTTCAACTTTTAGAAAAACAACATTTAGACAAAAACTATCTGGGGTTCAAAAATTGGCAAGTCCGGGAGTAGAAGCTATGTTTAGAGCCTGTATCATCTCTGAGAAAATTATGTTTTTGAATGACACTGTCCAACAAACGTCTTACCTTGTATTAGCCAAGATTAAGGAGTTAAACACACTGACCATACCAATACCTGCGAGTAATAGCTCTACACGTGGGGGAGGTCGACGTACATAATATTTTGCATCACAACAGATCACATCCAGATTGGAACAAATGGTTGCTCTGGCCCATAGACACAAATAACTATCACGATCGATCCTGAACAAAACCCAAGGTTTCAAAGTCGATAGGCCAGACCCAAGATATGTTCAAAGATGGCATCCTGGGGTAAGAACAACATACAGTGTAGGGAAGCTATGCCTTGATTGGCTACAGAAAGCTACACTACAGGATGTGAAACAACACTTATCTTTACTTAAAGATGGCACAGATCTTACGGAATTCTTGCTAGGACCAAGAAAACCGTGTCAAAAACATTTCATATATGCCGTATATATGCTGCATATAACAAAATATGGAAGATTGCGCAAGCAGAGACTGCAGAATGAATACGAGAAATTGATTGTATTAATTTAGAGAAATCTCTCTCTGTAGTAGAAAATGGGTTAACAACTCTGTCGTCCAGGATATATTCATTGGACAGCATTGTGTCTTCTGCCATAGACATCATGGAACAAGACTTGGTCATGTTGCAACAGCTACGTTCTATCATGCTATTGGGTTGGACGCTCCAAAATTTGCGTTTAGGCTATGTGCCTCGGCATTTAATCAATACAACGTCACTGTTTTCAGAATTCAATCCCACTGTTAAACAGATCAAACTGGCACAAAGGGGATCAGACTTTACAGTGCTGGGCATTGAAAAACTCGAAAGGTTACCATTTACAGTGGCAGAAAAAACGGCTACTGAATGGATTATACATGGAACCGGTTGCAATTGTTGCAACGATATGGCAAGCCAAATCACCAGCGACACGCAATTCACCTTGGAGAGAGCTCTGCAGGAGATGAAGTGTCGTGAGCGCATCATCCAAATTTTGGGGTTAACTTGTCTACGAGAATTAAATACCACATGGTTTCTGTCATTCAGACCAATCTGGCAAGATTGCATCTTACCTGTTCTGCGCTGCCTGCCTAGTGTGGCTAGGCTTTATGTCCATGATTTTGAGAGTAAGCATATTTTCCACGCCTCAAATCCTTTCACAGTCAATGTAACATTTTGGCGCCGCTACATTGACGATGTGCTTGTTATCTGGAGTGGCTCTGAATTACAGCTGAAAGAATTCTTAACTTGGATTAACACTTGCAATGAAAATCTTAGATTCACCCACAAAATTTGCGGTTAGGCTATGTGCCTTGGCGTTTAATCAATACTACGCCACTGTTTTCAGAATTCAATCCCACTGTTAAACAGATCAAACTGGCACAAAGGGGAGCAGACTATACAGTGCTGGGCATTGAAAAACTCGAAAGATTACCATTTACAGTGGCAGAAAAAACGGCTACTGAATGGATTATACATGGAACCAGTTGCAATTTTCCATTTTCAGTGTTGCCTAAAACAGATACCAGCAGGCAAATATGAAAGGTTTGGTAAAGAATACATCAGGACATCCTGGGATTTACCATACACACACAGATGTTGGAGTGGGGGGCGTGAAGTGTTTCTTAGCGGTTCAAACTGTGAAAACGCACTAAACGGTTCTCTCCTTTGCCAGGGTATCAATTTACACGGGGCCTGCAATGGTTCCTCTACAACTTATCCTGTCACCTGCAAGGTTCACCAGCTGCAGTGACTGATCCAATTTTTGGACAACTTTCAGATGGAAGTTACCTCATGTTGAATAATCATGAGCTGCTGAGGCATATTGCCAGGTATTCCATATCTAGTAACTGTGTCATCCAGGGTCACTTGCTGTATGCAGGTTTTGTTTCCACAAAACAAGACAGTCAGGGAGTCTCCTTTGTGGCCTTTACTGAACATCTCTTCTATACAAATTGATACTCTAAGCAGAATGAAAGCCATTTTTTTGCAAAAAACTGTGCCACTGACCTCGGCCAAAGAAACCTATGATCTACAAGTCGCAAGGACTTCTGCAGAGATACATGCCCTTTTGAATACAAACTCCCCTATACATTTCTCAGAAATGTTGAGTCGTATCTTAAACATGTCTGATACGAGCGGTATTGTACATGTATTTAAGACCGTGTTTTCCGGACAGTTAGCACCTTTTCAAGCAGTCCTCGGAATCATTCCAAACTTTGTGCGCTCCTCATTTTGGGACTCGTTGCAGGGATACTATTTTTGCTCCTACTGCTACAATATGGCAAGCCAAATCACCAGCGACTCGCAATGCACCTTGGAAAGAGCTCTGCAGGAGATGAAGTGTTGTGAGCGCATCATCCAAATTTTGGGGTTAACTCGTCTACGAGAATTAAATACCACATGGTTTCTGTCATTCAGACCAATCTGGCAAGATTGCATCTTACCTGCTCTGCGCTGCCTGCCTAGTGTGGCTAGGCTTTATGTCCATGATTTTGAGAGTAAGCAGTAGTAGTACAAGCTTTATTCGAGATATCTTCTCATAAAAGCACAACATAAAATCAAGTACATTACAAGTAAAAACAAATCATTTTACATATGCATATTCCTAAAAACAGTTGTGCGTACAGCTCATACAATACCAAAGAGTGGAAAATTACACACAAATATAACCAATTACAATAGAATTTTATAAAAAATATACAACAGGTTAACTGAGCCTACCCATCAGCCGCCGCCTGATTGCCCAAGCCCACCCCAGATATTTGGCTACTCCAAGAACTATCGACTCCTGGGTAGATGTACATAGGATTCTCATAGCCACTGCACTATGTCGTGTCCCAAGATTTTTGCATACTGGAGTCAGCCATGCCCTCCTTGGTGACGAATAAGCTTCGCAGACAAATAAAAAATGACCTAGGCTTTCTACAGCAGCTTCACACGCTGGACAACACATAGAGGTCGAACTCTGCCATCCCGCAGTAAGTTTTTTTAGCGGGAGGGATCCAGACCTTAACTGGAAGACTAGCTTCCTGTCCAATGGGACTGTAATACTGTCCCAGTAGTTTTCTAGAATAGGACAGATTTTGACTTCCAGGAAGCGACCAGCCATAGAATCAGATCTAGTACTTCTCAAAAGGCTGCTATCTACCCAATCCCAATATTGAGACTTGAGGGTTTCCTCACTTGGAAAGATTTCCCCCTGCGGGTTGGTCCAGAGATTAGAAAGGCCCAAATTAATTAACATGGCCCTTAGATTTTTTTAGCCACTTAATCTTGTGGAAATTATCTTCCTTAATTATTGCCAGGAAGCCATCTGCGTAGTGCTTAATCTCTGGGGTTGTCCAAAGGCGTCTCCAGTAGAGAATGGGGCGCAGTCGCGCTCTATCACTAATTGACCATTTACCCAGCTCAAGAAACAGTGGGATTAGGGGGGAGCTCTGAGGGAGACCTGTGATTCCTCTAAGGAACCTGTTTTCTGATATCTGTAGGGTCGATAGGTTTTCCCAAGCCCATAACTCTGCGCCGTATGAGGCCGCACCTAGAACCTTTGCATCATATACTATAAGGACAGGCTTAATGGGTTTAGTCTTAGATTTTCTACGTTCCCCCCGCAGCGCCCCTGATATTTGTTGGTGTTTTAGTGACATTTTTTCCAGGTGATGAGACCAACTCAAGCCCTCTGCTATTTGGACCCCTAGGTACGTGAACTCCCTAACCACCTCTAACTTAGTATTGTTCAAGAATACCCTGGGGTGAATTTTGCAACGCGGGGAGAAGACCATTAGTTTCGTCTTGCCCACGTTTACTTCTAGACCGTGCTCTTTACAAAAAACATTGAATATGTTTAATGCACGCTGTAAACCTGCAGGAGTCTTTGACATGATTAGGGTATCGTCAGCAAACATCAGGATCGGGACCCTGACGCCCGCTAACGAAGGTGCATCTACACCCACATATAACATCCGCTCCACAATCCCATCAATGAATAATGAGAAAGGTAGGGGTGCCATGGAACAGCCTTGACGGACCCCCCTTTCTACCGGGAAATCTGATGTTGACTCGCCATTCCCTCCCCACTGGACTCTTGCGAAATTGTATTCGTGCAATCGCATGATTAAGGTGAGCAGTTCAACCGGAATGCCTAGTTTATGCAGGACCAGCCATAGCTTATACCTGGGGACCAAATCAAAGGCTGCCCGTAGGTCGACAAATGCAACATACAGGCAGCCCTTGCCAAGCAATATTGTCCTCCACCGCAATATAGTGAAACGGAAGACCTGATCAATTGTGCTGGTGGCCCGCCTAAATCCTGCCTGGTAGGGGGAAAGAGCATTGTTATCATCCACCCAGTCCATAAGCTGATTTACAACCATTTTCCCCATGACTTTTTGTATGGTTGCTATCAAGCTTATAGGCCTGTAATTGGCTGGGAGAGACCGATCTCCTTTTTTGTGGATGGGTATGATGATTGCGCCTTGCCAAAGCTCAGGGACCACCCCACCCTTGGCGGTGGCATTTCCCAGCAGAAAAATATACCTCGCCCATCTCTTCGTGTCGTGCTTGAAGACATCCGAGGGTATCCCGTCTAGCCCTGGTGCCCTCCCACTTTGGACAGTGCAAATTGCATTTTCGACTTCCTTAAGGGAAAACAGATTGTCAGTAGCAAAGACTGGCGATGTGACCTCCCCCATCCCAGCATACTTTATTTCTGCATATTGTGGTCTGAAGTACTCGACCCAGGCTTCTTCAGCTACATTATTATTGGGCCTTGCAGGGGTACCTCCTCTGCCCCACTTTATAATTTTCCAGAAAAGCCTAGAGTCCTTACTACTAGAAGCCTCCTTTAACTCTGCCCAATGGTCTTCATCCCATTTCCTCTTTGCCTGGGAAATGGCTGCTTTATACGATTTCCTAGCTGCACTAATTGCAGCCCTGTCTCTTGCTCTAATAGCTTGACCCAATGTCAATCGGGCAGACCTATACCGGCAATTAAACCACCTAGCAACTTCCGGGGTTTTTTTCCCTTTATTATTTTTTGACTGTATAAAGCATGGTTTTAGGAGGGAAAAAAACTTATTATGGATATCTGTAATATCCCTTGAACCAGGGGTTGTAGATTCTACCGCTTCCATAGCGGAAATTGCCTTATCCACCTCAACATTAATAAAGGTCATTGTTCCTTCATTTGCCAGTACCCTTGGCCATTTTAGCCTTCGCATGTCATTGGCCATTACTAGGGTATGGTCATTTCTTGTGTGCATGTTTTGGGGTCCAACATTCCACCATCTATGGGTCACACAAAGGGGATTGTGATCGCTTTCCAATCTGGGCTTAATGACCATATCAAGAACTCCCTGCCAAAGCGGGAGACTACATATTACATAATCTATTCTACTCCTGCTATGGCCATTATCAAAGGTGCAACGGCCCTCCTTGTCCCCTGGTGTCCTCCCATTCAGGGCTCTTAGGCCATGCTCCATACACATGGCATTTAGCAGCAGTATATCCTTCGTCCACCGCTTGAAAGGATTTATACACAATGATGGTACTCCCCAAAGAGTGTCCTCATCCTGTCCTAGGGGATCGTTTGTACTGTCAAGAGGTTCGAAAGTCCTATTTAGATCCCCGGCTACTACTACCCTATTGCCTTGGGACTTAGCTTCTAGGGAGGCGGACAGCGCCTCTAGGGTGGAAGAACTAGCTAAATTAGTGCCTCTTGCATAGATATTATACAGGTCAATCACATCCCCTTTTTTGTTGAAAATCTTAACATTTGTAAATCACTAATACCCAGGTCCAACACTTTAATAGAGATTTCCAGATCCTGTTTTATCCATACCGTAAGCCCTCCCATTGGCCGACCCCTACCCCCTCTAGAGGCTGGTATTGAGAAATTTAAGTAGCCACGGAGGAAAACAGGGTCACAGGCCCATGTTTCTTGAAAGCAACACACATCAAACCCATTGATAAAATCTACCCAAATTTGTGAGTCTAACTTGCTTCCCAGCCCAGCAATATTCCAGGATAAAAGCATACCAGAGCTAGGCTCGTCCCCACATGATTTATTTGTATTAGAACATGGTTGAGGAATCATTGAGCTTGCATCATTCCCTACAAGACTATCGGTTATCCTCACATAACCCCCATCTATGTCATCATCCTCATTTGCAGTAGATGTGGGTAACTCCCCTACTCCGTCGTTGACACTTGCTTCCCCACCTCCTTCCGCCACAATCATACTCTCATTACCTATATTCCTGACATTTAGCATTGGACCAGCATTAACATCGAGTTCATCACAATCCCCTTGTTTATTCCTACTACTTCCTCCCCTGCTATTGCACATGTGTTGAAGAGTTTGTCAGCCTCCCCACCCTTGATCATGCCATCCAACCGGGGGGTTGTAATTCGGGCCACTGATATAGTTTTGGCATTGTGGCAGTGGAGCCGGTGAGGGAACCCTTGGCCATGGGAAGTTGGAAGGGCAAATGTGCTCATTAAGCAGGCTAGTCGATACACTAGTTGGGCGAGGATAGAAGAAAGTAAGGTCAACAATTCCAATTCCTCCCTTGTTTGTGCCCCATCCCTGTCTAGTTATACATCCTGCCACCCTTGGATCTTGAAAATGAACCACAATACAATCCCCTCCCAGGCTTTTGGTTGTATAGCCTATCCAATCTATTCTCCTTACCCCCAGGATTAGACCATCAACTTCTCCTGGTAGAGGCCGATTCACCCTTAACCAGTGCATAACCTTATTTTTAAGCATCTGGAAGGTTTCTCTCTGTCCTGCTGATGGTGGTGGGACATTTATGAGGACTGCTACAAAGGGGAAGGAATCTGGGGTAAGGTTCATGGGGGGTTTCCTATGGGGTGGCTTTATCGGGGGTGGTGGGATTGGTTTGATAGCTATAGGAACAGGGCGGGGTGCAGATTTATTTGCTATAATCTGGGTATTAATTAGTGAGGTAGGTGCTGAAGCAGTGCCTACTGTAGGACACATGTTACCCACTATTCCAGCAGTAGGCAAAAGATTTAAAGTTGGCGGCGGTTGCTGCGCCTCAATCAGAGCTGGAATTACAGTGTTAGTGGGATTTGCAGCAGGACCCGGTGGTGCTAATTCAACAGGCTTAGAAGGTCTTTTTGCAGCCGCACTACCTGACTTGGATGGCAATGGAGAGTTAGTTTGTTGCCTTCGTCCCTTTTCCTGAGTTACACAATGGGTGTTGTTCTGGGGCTTACTACTTCCGTCCACCCTTACTTGAGTTTTTATCAGCGCTTTTGTTGAATAAAAATTATCTAGAGTTACCTGCTCAAAGTGGTCTAGCCGGTCGGAGAGCTTGCTAATTCGTTCCTCTATAGGGGAGAGAATTGAACGAAGCAGCTTTTCTAAGTCGGGAACCAAATTATAAAGGGGTGTTTGTTTGTCATCCATTGGCAGACCGGTCACTGGAGATTTAATACTACTAGGATCTGGGCTGTCTAGTAGTACAACATCCCCGTCTTGTACACTTCCCGTACTATGATTTACTTCAGTGACTGCCTTCCTAGGGCACGTACTTTTATGTACTTTTCTATGTTTGTGTGGGGGTTTAACAGAGTGACATTTTCTTGATGCAGTAGTCCTTTTTCTTTTCGATCCAAGTTTTGGTTGGGGTAAGGAAACCTGGGCACATGATTCTGCTGTGAATATCGTAGGGTCAATATGGGTCACACAGGGAGAAATTAATTCAGTTGAAGTGTCCTTGTTTGCTTCCTTAGTGGGTACATCATGATTTTCGGCTACAACAGGGAGACTTACTGAGGATGGAGGTGTTACCAGTGCAGGGTAGATTTGTGCGGGGCGCTTTTCTACAGAACTTTTAAGAAGTTCAATAGACAGTCTACGCTCAGCACGCCTCTCTGCAAGTGTTATCTCTTTGTCAATATTTTGGGATGGGCGGTTAAAGAAGACTTTATCCAACGGGCCAATGACCAGTGGTCCAGTCTCAGCAGGTGGGGTCGTCGGAATGATACTACTTGGGGATGCAGACATTGTTATTATAATCACCAACCTTATTACAAAGTACAATATAAGGCACTTATCTGTCACTTAATACTATATATTCCGTTAAGGACAATGTCAGAGGGCTGGCCCAGCCCGGCCTCCCTCGGCCCCTGACGGCCACAGACGGTCCCGCCCTTGTCCCGGGCTTCTCCCGGCGTCCTCCCGCGCGCTCCCGCGCAGCGGGACTCGTCAGTTGTTGATATACTATCTAGGCTGGAAGAGGAGGAGCCTGCAGGGAGAGCATCCCAGCTGGTAAGGATTGGGAGTTGTGGGCGCTCCTGGGACTTGTAGTCCTGCGCCCACAACACGCTCGCAGCCCTGCAGGTCCCGGCACACAGAGTCAATGTTCAATCCAAGCGCTTGTTGGGAGATGGCCTCGGACGAAGTGGGACCCGCGCAGCGGGTACCGCGAGCAGTTTCCTGGAGAGGCAAAGTCAGCTTCAGAACCACAGCAATCCCAGCGTGAAAGCAGCAAACGACAAGGGAATCTGCCGGTGCAAGTAAGGCGGCGGCTTATTACCGCGTTGAGAGACCAGGGAGGAGCCTGCAGGGAGAGCGTCCCAGCTGGTAAGGATTGGGAGTTGTCGGCGCTCCTGGGACTTGTAGTCCTGCGCCCACAACACGCTCGCAGCCCTGCAGGTCCCGGCACACAGAGTCAATGTTCAATCCAAGCGCTTGTTGGGAGATGGCCTCGGGCGAAGCGGGACCCGCGCAGCGGGTACCGCGAGCAGTTTCCTGGAGAGGCAAAGTCAGCTTCAGAACCACAGCAATCCCAGCGTGAAAGCAGTAAACGACAAGGGAGTAAGCATATTTTCCACGCCTCAAATCCTTTCACAGTCAATGTAACATTTTGGCGCCGCTACATTGACAATGTGCTTGTTATCTGGAGTGGCTCTGAATTACAGCTGAAAGAATTCTTAACTTGGATTAACACTTGCAATGAACATCTTAGATTCACCCACAACTACAACCCAAGTGAAATGGTTTTCCTTGATGTTACAATCACTAGTAGAGGAAACCGGTTACAAACTAAGAACTATCAGAAACCAACGTAAAAAAACAATCTCTTACATTTTACCAGCTTTCATCCCCGCACATTAAGAGAGAATCTCCCATACGGCCAATACTTACGTCTTAGACGTAATTGTAGCGAGATGGGAGACTTCAAAGACCAGTCAGTGGAACTGACCCAAAAACTAGAAACACGTGGCTATCCCAAAAAGATTCTGGCTAAAAGCTGCAAACAGGCAAAAAAACAGCGAAGGGATGTGCTAATAGAAGACAACCCAAGAGTCCCTGAGGAGGATATTCCCCTTACATGTGTAACAACTTATAACTGTTTGTCGAACACCGTAAGTAGGTGTATAAACAGACACTGGACTATCCTCACTAGCAACAAGCACGACTGGAAAAAACCTCTCTTCTCCTACCGGAGAGCGAGAAGTCTAAGAGACTCGTTGGTACACACCCGAGCAACAACAGCGTCAGGACAGATGCAAGCACCATACTCAATGCGTGGGGACTTCCCCCTGCACTAGGACACCATCCCTGTGGCGTATGTAGTGTCTGTTATCTCACGTCCCCAACAAAAACTCTGACCCTGGAACCAGGCAAAATTTGGCACCTGCGCCAACATACGTTTCATCGTTTCATAAACTTTTATTCGATTGCCATTTGGTTTTGCAACCATAAAAAGTACAAAAATATTTTTAAAAACATTGTTATACATTGTTATACATTTTAAAAGACATTTACTGGGTAAGGCAGTCATGATTTAGGGAAAGTATAATAGGACAATGAAATGAATAGATGTTTAACATTGACTGAAGAAATAATAATAATTACTCATAATTATGTCGATATGTAATACAAGTTTTTAAAAAGTTTGCAATATATTTTGCAGTAAAACTTGACTGTAGGGATTGCAGGAACAGGTATGCAGGTTTACAAGATCTGAGACCTAATAGTTTAAGTACAGGCAAAATCCAGGCCTTTCTGGGAAAAGAATAAAATGTACAAAAGAATAAAACGTGCATTGTCGATTGGGGTGAAATATCTTCACAGGGACAGGGAATAAGTGTATGGGACCAATCTTGGATGTTAGGAAAAGTAACTAACCTGAAAAAAAGATTAAAACGGAACCTAGTAAGGAGATACTTTTCATAGTTATTTAAATAAAATGTCAAGTATGGTTGCATACCCAGGTGGGTCTGGATAGCGTCAATTTGAAAATTTGTGGGTTTTGCCAGTTCTATTGCACTTCGGAGAGCTCTGAGATGACTCAGGCACAGTTTTTTGAGTTCTTTTCTTGAAATGTCACCCATTGAGGGGGGGTCAAAGAAGAAATTGTTACGGTCCATATCCCGGTTAAAATTCCTTATATATACAAGCCAGGATATTTTTTTCCCAGTTGTCAAGGGCAATACAGTCCAAAATTAAAGATTGTGTTAGGTGGCACTCCTCTCTTGTCCATATGCGGTGCCACAGAAGCATAGGATGGCAACGAATAGTGTCCGTAATATAATCCATACCTAGTTCAGCTAGTGAAGCATAGGTTAGGGCACTGGATGGTAAAGACAACAGGTATTTGGCGAACCCGTTTTCTACTGTTTGTAGTGGGTTGATTGGACCATAACCCCAAACACCTGCACCATACGTGGCCACACTGTGGCATTTGGCATAATATACTTTAAGTAATTCCGGGGGAGCTGGTTTTCCTAGTTTCCGTGAAAAAGAAAATAGGGCTGATGTTGTTCTCTGGAAGAGCAATTTTTTACTTGCCACCGTTTGCTTCCAACTCAAAGATTCGTCCACCAGGATTCCAAGGTAGGGATAAGCACTAGTTTGTTCCAGCTTGGTTTTATTAACAAAGATAGTTTTGGGATTTTTGAGTCTCGGGCCAAAATGCATTACAAAACTCTTTTTAATGTTGACTTTCAGGCCCAGAGAATCCATATAAGAACAATATTTGTTGAGCTGTACTTGCAACTGGGTCAAAGTCCTGGCAAAAATAACGGAATTGTCAGCATATCAAAGTGTTGGTATGGGACGATGGTTGATTTTTGGGAGATCCTGGCTCCCTTCTAGTAATGCTGCCTCCAACCCGTTAGTGAACAGGTTAAACAAGAAGGGAGCCAGTACACAGCCCTGTATAACCCCCTGTCTGATTTGAAAGTGGGAGGTAAGTTCTCCGTTAATTCCATACCGTACTCTCGCCGTTGCGTTCGAGTACAGTTCGCGCAAGAAAACAATAAGGGCAGTATCAACTCCCATTTTCTCAAGCAGAGCCCAAAGTTTACAATGCTGTACACAGTCAAACGCTGCGCTTAAGTCAACGTAGACTACAAATAGATGACCCTTTTTGGCGTTCACATATTTTCCGGTCAGGAGAACCAGATTTAACGTCTGTTCCACGGTCCCGAGACCCGTCTGGAACCCAAATTGGAGGTCAGTCATAATTTTCTTAGATGTTGCCCACTCTTGAAGACGCACCAGTAATATCCGACCTACTACCTTTCCAATGGAGTCTAGGAGGGAAATAGGTCTGTAGCAGACCGGATCGTTCCGGTCACCCTTTTTGAAGATAGGGAGAAGAATAGATGATGACCATGAGTCAATAAGGCCTAATGTTGTTACTGCAGCCAGGACTTGGGTGAGAAGTGGAGACCAGAGCTCGATGTTATGGGTGAAAATCTCTACCGGCACCCCGTCCGGCCCGGGGGCCTTATCTGATTTGAAGGCCTTTAAAGCTTTGACTACTTCCCCATGTTCAAAACGGATATTTAATGGATACGTCTTTGAGACCGATGCTGTGAGTGGAGAAGAGTCCCCCTCTGTTGGATTAGATTGGGAACCACCAAAAATTCCTGAAAAGTGGGCAACCCATTCTTCGGCTGTCACTGCGACGCCCAAATGATGGACAGAGGACAAGTCAGCCAAAAAGGGAGATTTTACCACTCGCCAGAAATGAGCGCTGTCCCTTGCTCGGCAGCTGTCATGGAGTTGTAGCCACAAATCCGCCTTAATTTCTTTGATGCGTTTTGTCCTTTCATCTTTGTAGATTTTTCTCAACCTAGCAATATCCAAGAGGTTGCTTGGGGTTGACCGTAGAGCAGTCTTAATATTAGAAAGTGCTTTGCGGCATCCAGGATTAAACCACCCCTCAGCCGATGGTTTACGTCGGTTTGTACGCGTTAGTTCCTCTTTTATTGTTCTCAAGATCGTATCAAAGCTACTCAAAATTGATTGGGGCGAAGAGTCAGGATTTAAACAATCAATTACAGAAAGGTTAGCTTTTTGTAGGACCTGCTTTGTCACTGCATCAGGATCTATTTTTTCCCACTTTACTGTGAACCCGTTCACTTTGTCCATTTTTAGAGTTTCTTGTGTTAAAAGACTTCTGGTATTTGTGCATATTGAAACAATTTTTTGGCTGTATTAAAATTTTATTTGGAAAATGGTCACTGCTAATGTCTGTGCCAGTGAAAAAATGTTTTCAGTTGGCCCCTTAAATTCTGTGAACAGAGAATGAAGTCAATTGTGCTTGATAGACCCCGGCCGTGAAATGTTGGAGCAAAATCAAGTTGAGGATGTACTAACTGATTTGCATAGTCCAGCTCTAGGGAGAAAAAGCTCTGGTTGAAAAGAGACCCATTTATGGAATGTACAAAATGGGCCAAGGGACTATCAGTCTCATCGGACAGTCCACAGTTCCCGTTTCTATAGTTTGGACATATTGGGATATTGAAGTCACCGCCCCAGATAATGTACACAGTGTGGGATGATGATTTATTCAATTGTAACTTTAAGAAGGTGGTAATTTCATAAACCATCCGTGAGCAGTCTGATGGTAAAAGATTGTTATACAAATTAACCAAAAGGTAAACAAAGCTGTTGTTAAAGAGAATACGTAGGATTTGATAGGAGGCTTCCTCTTTTAGAGTTGTGATTGTTGTAGAGAGAAGTGTATTTGTTACATAAATTGCTAACCCTCACTTAGGTCTCCCGAACATGCCCTGTGTGGCTAAGATGGTAAAAGTTTAATAACCCGCCAAATGGATAGGGACAGTTGACCAGGTCTCTTGGAAACAGACTACATGGTTCTCAGTTATTGTGTCCACCCATGATTGCAAGTTGATTTTGGATCGAAGTCCACCAATGTTCCAAAATAGAAATGATAATTGTAAGTTTTTGGGGGTGGTATGGTTACATATTTGATGATAGTCTGGTGCAACTACATTTGTATTGCCCATATCATTTATTTGCAAGGTGCTGGGTAGCAGATCGGAAGGAATTATAAATTCCTCTGCTGCTATTTCTGTTGAAGTATGGGAGGAAGGATGGGGGGAAAGGATTTGGCCGCTCATACAAATCCCTCGAATGATGATGTGGTCCTCAGGGTCTGATTGTTATTATGTGGACTGGCTAGCGGTCAATCGACCATTTCCAGGCAATCAAATCTGTTTCTTGTTGGTATACCTCGCCATCCTGCCATGGGGACCTGTTCTCTAATTGGAGGCCAAGGCCGCGGTTCCCACTCCCTGTTGGTATTTCTGTGGGAATGCCATGGTTCCTCATAGTTCCAGGTCCTCTCATAGGGATGTTCCCAGTTTTGGGTCATTGAATACTGATTATTATATGTTGAGGGGTAGAAAAAGGAGAGACGGTAGGCAACTATCCCCCCACTCTTTGCTAGTGCTGGCCATGAACAGATATAGTCTACTGTAGCTGGATCTTCGCAGTTGACTATAATGCAGTCTCCCTGAATGGTTTTTAGTTCAGACCCTACCCACGGGACTCTTCGTACAGTGGAAATTCTGCTGGTGTATGCAGATTGGGGTGGTCTATTAATATTAAGCCACTGTAAGACTTTATTTTGGAGGGACCAAGATGGTTCTTTGGCAGATTCTGGTAGCTCAGGAACACCCGTAAGAATAACAGTATAGGGGGATGCTTCTCGAGGAAGATGGAACGGGCGTCTTGTCCTACGCCCCTTTTTCCCATCACAACTGTATTTGGCGGGGGATGCTGTGGTACCAAGGTTGGAATTGACATCTGTGTTGGGGGAGAAGGGACCTTTACGGTGGGTAAAGGAACCTTTGCAGGGGGTGGCTGGGTTGGGCAAGGTTGAGGAGGTAGTGCAGACTGGGTGAGGGTAGTAGTACACCCAGTATTATCCTTCTGCTCAGTCCCGACTCTAGGGGTCAGGGGAACAGGGGTTTGTATTTTCTTAAGGTTTGGTTGAGTAATGTGGGATTTTGATGATTTTAACACATTGTTTCCACCAGTTTTATGAGCCCCTTGGATGCCAGCAGTTAAAGAGGTGTCCTTAGTAATAGTCCCTGTAGTTGGTTGACCCCCTCCAGGGAGACTAGGCGGTTTTTGGATTAGTTTTGCTAACTGCTTTTCAATGATCATTATGCTGTGTTCGAGGGGTTGAAGATGGTATTTAAGGATTTCCCTAAAACTAGCCAAAAGTTGAGTATTTTCGCTACATAGGCTACAAGCCTTCCCGGTTGCAGACGGGATAGGTAGGTTTGCAAATGTGTCTGTTAGAGTGATGGATTGAGTGTGAGGGTCTTTTGAAGATTCACAGGATTTCTGATGATGTGATCTGTCTTTGCAAGTTGTAACAGCTTTAGATGATGTTGGGTTTGCTACATTCTTGTCTTTTCCTTGCTTAGGGACGGCACCCTCTTTTACCCCAATTTGTAAAATTTCGGTGGCTGGATCTTGAGAATGCAATAACTGTAGGTCTGGTGTATTTTCCAGGTCAAATGTGGATTCAGCATCCGAAGTAAGGTTTGAAACAGAGAGGTCAATTGATCTTGGTATTGAATGAATATCTGCCTGGGCAATTAGTTGAAGTTGTGGTAATGGTGTAAGCATAGGAGTGTCTGAGAGTAGTTTTAGCGGGGTTTGGGCGGAGGCTAAAAGGCCCATAGATGACCTTCTCGCTGCTGCGAGTTCTTGCGATACCCTACGCTCAAGGAAGGATATGCTCAGGTTGATGGTTTCATTTGTTCTGGAAATGAATTGGTCAATTGGACCAGTAACCAGGGCATTGGCCATGGCCGTCTTGCTTCTGCTCCCCGGGTCATAGTATTTAGATTGATAGGTTTGCAGGCAGTTTGTGGGTCTTATGGCTCAGGCGTCACTGAACAGACTTGTAGTGTGCACTATTTGACGAAGGTCGCCTTACCAGATGCAGACACAGGGGCCCAGGGGGGTGGCCCAGCCCAGCCTTAAACAGTCTACAACGGGCTAAAACAGGTCCGCCCTTGGCCCGGGCTTAGCCCGCGCGCTCCCGCGACGCGGGTGATGACAGTGATTTATGGCACCTCCTGGCGTGTGCCTGCCGTCACTGCCGCACTGCCTGCTGGGGAAGGTAGTCCCCCACTCGGCGGCTGCTTGATTGTGGTAGCGGCGGTGGGGGGACTACGGAGCAGGACCAGCGGCAGCTAAGCAGAGGTTAGTGTTCTCCCATACACAGGCGGCAAAGAGGAGATACAGCGGAGCTCCTGCTCAAACGCTGTAGGTAGACGGGAATCACAAAGCGAAACACCCGCTCCACCGGCGATGACAGTGATTTATGGCGCCTCCTGGCATGTGCCTGCCGTCACTGCCGCACTGCCTGCTGGGGAAGGTAGTCCCCCACTCGGCATCCGCTTGATTGTGGTAGCGGCGGCGGGGGGACTACGGAGCAGGACCAGCGGCAGCTAAGCAGAGGTTAGTGTTTTCCCAAACACAGGCGGCAAAGAGGAGATACAGCGGAGCTCCTGCTCAAACGCTGTAGGTAGACGGGAATCACAAAGCGGAACACCCGCTCCACCGGCGATGACAGTGATTTATGGCGCCTCCTGGCACGTGCCTGCCGTCACTGCCACACTGCCTGCTGGGGAAGGTAGTCCCCCACTCGGCAGCCGCTTGATTGTGGTAGCGGCGGCGGGGGCACTACGGAGCAGAACCAGCGGCAGCTAAGCAGAGGTTAGTGTTCTCCCAAACACAGGCGGCAAAGAGGAGATACAGTGGAGCTCCTGCTCAAACGCTGTAGGTAGACGGGAATCACAAAGCGGAACACCCGCTCCACCGGCGATGACAGTGATTTATGGCGCCTCCTGGCGCGTGCCTGCCGTCACTGCCGCACTGCCTGCTGGGGAAGGTAGTCCCCCACTCGGCGGCCGCTTGATTGTGGTAGCGGCGGCGGGGGGACTACGGAGCAGGACAGGCGGCAGCTAAGCAGAGGTTAGTGTTCTCCCAAACACAGGCGGCAAAGAGGAGATACAGCGGAGCTCCTGCTCAAACGCTGTAGGTAGACGGGAATCACAAAGCAGAACACCCGCTCCACCGGCGATGACAGTGATTTATGGCGCCTCCTGGCGCGTGCCTGCCATCACTGCCGCACTGCCTGCTGGGGAAGGTAGTCCCCCACTCGGCGGCCGCTTGATTGTGGTAGCGGCGGCAGGGGGACTACGGAGCAGGACCAGCGGCAGCTAAGCAGAGGTTAGTGTTCTCCCAAACACAGGCGGCAAAGAGGAGATACAGCGGAGCTCCTGCTCAAACGCTGTAGATAGACAGGAATCACAAAGCAGAACAACATACAAACTGCAATTCCTGTAATGTAGTTTACCTAATAACTTGCCCTTGTGGTTTACGCTACATTGGAATGACAACACGGCGCATAAAGTTGAGGATCTGCGAGCATCGCAGTAATATATGATGTAAGAAGAATACCACAAAACTTACCACACATTTCATCGAAGCAAATCATAATCCTAATGATATTAGGTGGACAGTGGTAGAGCAGATACACACTGGCACACGACTACACGAATCACTGTTAGAAAAGAACAGCGGTGGGTGTACTGTCTGTCTACTCACTTACGAGGCTTAAATGATAACATCCCATGGGGAACAGTAATGCACCGCTGAATGGACACCCTTAGTCTGTTCCACTACCTTAGTCATGGACTTAGTTATGACATATACTGAGTAACAGACTTGTCTAATAACTTAATCCTGCTTGGGAATGCTTATCGAGGTGGGCTTATTGGGTCTGCAAAAGGTTCAAAATCCCTCGTTCTAATACCCCTCACTTTGGTCTTAATGGTAGGCACAGCATACGTTCCAATTACATCTTTGTCAATTGTACATCCATTAAAGACTGATAAAGTTACGTCTCTACTTATTCGTAACTGTCCCTTTAAGAATCTAACACCAACTACAAGCGCACTCTAACGTCAAAGAGACGTGGGAAGGGATTTGTTGCTATAGACACGTGACCCACGTGATTCCATATCTCCCTTACGGGAACACACATTGGTTAACATCCGGGCGGTGGACGTGAACCTTGTAGGTCACAACGCGGGGAGCCATCGGAGTTGAAGTGAGTAATATCTGTCCTGATCGAACATCACGCCGATACCCACCCCCCCTCTTTCCGATTAAGTAGCGGACTGTGGCTGCCGGCGTGTATCTTGACGGTCTCTCCTTTGCCCACAGGTTTCTCCGATGTGAAGTAACCCCCGCCACTTTGCCCATGAAGTGAGACAGATACTGGTTTCATGTAAATACATTAACGAGATTCCTTTGTTTTGCTAGCGCTATTGGGTCCACATTGTTGGGTGTTTTGGTTACTTTAAAGTACCCGGCTGGGTACTAACACGCCGTTCTTTCCTTGAAAAAAAACCTTGCACATGGTCCTGACAAAAGTCGTGTTGATTTTGAAAATGTTAGCGGTGACTTATTAAATTGTAAGACGCTACGCTGTCCAAGTATTTCTGGGCTTTATGGAGGGGCGATCATAATAGCATAATGAGCCTACCTTATATCCCCTCACAATTGATCATCATTATTTTCTACTAATTTTGATCATAATTGCTTACTCACCCGTACATGGAACTAACAGTTGTACACCATGAGGGTTTGTAAAGTGGAGTGCACGTTTATATATTGGTTTCAAAAAATTTACACACAGTACTCTCGATAAAATGTCTGTCTGGATGTGTCTCTTTTTTCTCCCTTTCTCCACAGATGTAAAACCTGGAAATACCAGGGTGAACCGGTATTAAGAACCGTGAGTTTTGTATAGTTTAAAGGAACACTGAGGTTAGGGTACGCCTTAGAGTGCGCACACCGCCCAGTGTTTGTATTGTCTTTGGTCCTGAAGAAAGCTCGGCCAAATTGGCCTTAATGAGCAGAAACATGTCGACCATTTGACCTAATGAATAGGACAATTTGACTCAAACTCAAAGTCAAGACTGTCCTTTCAAAAACTTTTAACCTGGCGCTCATATTGATCTTTATTAAAGTCTGGTTTTGATCAATGTCCGCACCTTTTAATTTTGATCACGATCACATTCTTGCACTGTTTTTATCTTCACCCAGCTCCACTGCAATTGCAGGTGTCGCAGCACACCAGGTAGGTCCTTTACCCGCCTGGTGAAAAAATACCCAATGATGAAGCATGTCACCCAATAGACGGGTGAGTGAGGGTAATACAAAAAATCTTTGTTTATTTTTCCACGTATCACTCCACTCTAGTCACCTGTTTGAATTTTCAGCCACTCCTATGTTGTTGGTTATATACAAACTCCCCTATACATTTCTCAGAAATGTTAAGTCGTATCTTAAACATGTCTGATACGAGCGGTATTGTACATGTATTTAAGACCGTGTTTTCCGGACAGTTAGCACCTTTTCAAGCAGTCCTCTGAATCATTCCAAACTTTGTGCACTCTATATTTGGCGGACTGCTCCTTATTTTGGGACTCTTTGCAGGGATACTATTTTTTCTCCTACTTCTACGATATGGCAAGCCAAATCACCAGCGACACGCAATTCACCTTGGAGAGAGCTCTGCAGGAGATGAAGTGTCGTGAGCGTATCATCCAATTTGTGGGGTTAACTCGTCTACGAGAAATAAATACCACATGGTTTCTGTCATTCAGACCAATCTGGCAAGATTGCATCTTACCTGTTCTGCGCTGCCTGCTTTGTGGTGAAGAATGTGTGCTAGACATCTGTCTAGCACTCCTATCAGTTGTGCCTACGGATATCAATACTCTGCTGTACCCAGTAACGGCCCATGCTCAGTGTTGTCCCCAGCGGCTACCAATCCTGATGACGACATTCATTGAGATCTCACAGACGCAAAATGCTACTGCTGAGGAATGAGAGAAAATAACAGGGGCGCAGGTAACATCCGATTAGAACATTGCTGATACGACCAATGCTGAAGGCGATGCTTCACATCTATGTGCGGTTGATCTTCTAAACGAGGTAATACAACTTTCACCTACAATGACAGACAACTTTTGGTCTACAGGCAAAGAAGATTTCATGTTTTCTCCAAGCCCAAACACTGACTTTTGATTTTGGCACACAGTGTTCTGAGAGACTTTGAATTTGACCTTCATTTTTTCAAAACAAGGTACTAACTTTGGCACTTTTTCCTATGATTAATTTTTTTTCTCCAAATTTGTATTTTTTCACTTTTTGGCACAAGTAATCTGCTTATAGTAGAACTATTCACAGACAACAAGAATTCTTTGAATACTTCCAGAGACAATATGTGACCTTGTCCATAAACAAACAATTTTATGTAACCTGACATGAAATGGTTTCGGCCTTTTTTTCATCTGTATTTACGAGCCATTTCATAAATGTATATTTTCATGATTCATTCAATTTGCATTTCAAATTTCAACATATGCTTAGAATGAAACATTGCTTAATGTGTACAGCACCAATGCATTTTCATGTGTAGATATATTTTAGATATGTTCAACATGTTTAGAATTTAGTAACGTCATACATACGAAAGCGGAGTGAGTGTTGTGTATCGATTTAGATTTCGTATGAATTTCCCGATCCATGCCCTTATATAGGTACAATTCAAATTGTCCTTACATAGGCATAGAAATTCAGTCCTTATTTAGGCATAGTCCATGCTACCCAAATACAGGCATGGCTACTTACATCCGTCACAACAAGTTCTGGGAAAACCAGACTCTTAAGCCTTTAGGACTTCCCCTTGCCTAGAAATTGATTACTCCAAGAACTCATTTATTATGCATGAACATCTATTCTTTGGGGGTTCATTCATGACGTTCTTATGCCGACTTTTACATCAATACTGGCATTGCTAAACACCATCAATATACCTTCAATTGCTATGGCAAGGCACGGTTTGGTACAGTTCGGCTACCTACTTGCACAGCGCGGCTCAACACAGCAAGTTCCGAAGGAAGTCAACTCCCCAACTGACGGTCTGACCAGACCCAGACGCTGTCATCTTCCTCGCCGAGAATCCAGCTTCAGTGTTTCTGACTCCCCTTGCGGGGTGTTAGAGATCGAGTCTCGGGAAAGAGATACTAACCTCTCTCATTCTAAGGTATGGAGCTGATTAGAACCTAGAGAAATCTTTGGTAAATTCTTTGCAAAACTAAACTAAACTATAGCTAAAATCGCACCTACTTCTTCCCTTGTACTAGACTTAGGTTAGGTACACTGGGGTAGGATTATTTTAGAAGCACCAGTTGAGTACTTTAGCCTGTGTCATTTATGCATGTATTTTGATTTAGGTCAAAGCTACAGACTATGCTATACCAGTAATATTTTATATTACTGTTAACGCTGTACGCATTATACTTTGCATTCTGTCTTACGATTGTAGCAGTTCATATCTCTTGCATGAGAAATAAGACTGTTCAATAAACCCTTTTTATTGAAGCGCCCCATCTATCTATTTCTATGCAACTCTGTAGAAACGAAGCATGCACGATTGACTGAGAGAGAGAGAGAGAGAGAGAGAGATAAACATGTTTATTTAAACCATAGTCTTTAAAACCATACACAAACTTTGGATCCTCATAATAATATTGTAATTAAAACACATTTAATTTACCACAATTTACAAAACATAAGCAATAAAATTCTTAATATTGGGAGGACATTCTAAAAAGTTTTAAAATCAACATCCCTCTTTTAATTTCTCCTTTACAAAGTCCTGTGTCGCTTTCATTACAAAGCCCTGTGTCGCTTTCACCATTGTAGCAGTTCATATCTCTTGCATGAGAAATAAGGCTGTTCAATAAACCCTTTTTATTGAAATGCCCCATCTATCTATTTCTATTCAACTCTGTAGAAACGTAGCATGCACGATTGACTGAGTGAAATGGCTATATATTGTTTCCACCGCTCTGAATATATTCTTCAACCTCTAAGGAAAACAAAGTTGTCATGTTTATATGGTTGTCAGAAACTAATCCCTTCTTGTTCATGCGAGAACATTTCTAGTGACCTCTGAGTTAGCTAGCACACACAAGTAATTAAGTTTCATGTACTCGATAGTGACATACTGACCTCAGTCCTATGTCAAAACGATAGTGTATTTTATTCGAATGCGCAGAGCCTATTGGGGATATAGGAACTACACTACATAGGGAGGAGTACCACAAGGCCACACCCAAATTTCCAATGGCTTCTATGTAAGCCCGAGAGCAAACGTCGGACCCTGGTCGGAATGTAGTGTGCCAATTGTGTATGTGCTGATAAAGACTCGTAAATCCTTGATAACAGTTCAAGCATTAGCCAGGCACAGGGGCCAAACTCACAGGAATCTGGAGCATGAATCTACTGCCACCAAGATGGACTTGTAAACCCCGTCTAAGTGTAAGGAGCCGCAGTGATCCAAATATACACATGCAAGAGGTTTGACTGTGATCAATAAAGGTGTTTGTGGTGGATGTGCTACAGTGGAGCCCTTCATCTGCTGACAGATGTCGCATTTTAAGACAAAATCCTTGGTCTGCTTAGTAAGACCTGGCCACCAATAGTGCTGCTTTAGTAGTGAAACTGTAGCAGTGATCCCTGCATGAGCTGGACCCAGACATTCGTGTGCAGCTAGTATCAATCCCAATCTGCGATCAGTGTTTGGTATTACTCCATCCCCCACTCCTGGAATCGTAGCATACGGAATGTTTTGTGCATCTAACTTGTAGTAGTACATCAGTGGAAAACCTTTCGGCAGGGCTGAGCTGTTGTGCGTGGCATTGACAGCTATCATAGTTGTTCCGTCTATCCTCGTACTGGAGTGAGTTAATGCAGCAGTGGGTACTGTTGCCTTGGCGGCTTCATCCACCATCGAATTCCCTTCAACGTGAACGCCAACACAGTGATGACTCAATGTATGAATAAAATGAGCCCATAACAGGCTTTCTTTCACCTTTGACACTTGTTCCCAAAGCATTTTGTGCTTTCCTGTGCAACCTTTGAAATCCCTAAATCCATTCTGCCCCTAACAATGTAAATATTCATTATAGAACTGGACAAAGTAAAATGAATCACACACAATTAGTGATGGAAAATCATGATCCGTATTTTGTAGTGCCAGTATCAGGGCTTTTAGTTCTGCCGCTGCGCCTTACAATTCCCTAGAGATTGAGTGTGTGTTTTCCCGGGATGGAACTTTCTATTATGCATGTGCACTTTCACTATCGTTCATGCAGCGGAATATTGTTGTTTTGTTCCTATGGCTGGCTGGGCAGATCCATCTGTATAACTGATACATTCATATTGATCTAGAGGCATTATTTCATTTAGCAGAGGATATTCTTGTTCGTACTGCAAGAATGCTTGTGTTAGTAATCTAGAGTCAAATCTGTAATCTACATCTGTTGCAGTGACAGAGTTAGTCCATTGAATCCATTGTGGATATAACACTTTAGCATTAAGGATGCTTGCCTTTGTAACAGCATCTAGAGTCGGTACTGGGTAACAACAATTATGCGTTAACCCTCCGCTAGTGCTCTCTCTCACTACAGCTGTCTGTACCGCTGTGAGTATCTTCTCAGTTCAATCAATCAGTCATTTGTTAAGTGCACTACATACCCGCGAAGGTCTCAAGGTGCTGCGGGGGGGGGGGAGGTGGGGGCCGCTACTGATCGAAACAGCCAGGTCTTTAGTGTCCTCCTGAAGGTCAGCAGGTCTTGGGTTTGTCGTAGGCTCAGTGGGTGGGTGTTGTTCTTCGGATGCGCAGAACGGTGGCGAGTGAGAGGTCAGCGGAGCGTAGCTGGCAGTTGGGGGAGTAGAAGGAGAGTCGTCTGTTAAGGTAGGCTGGGCTGGTCTTGTGGAGAGCCTTGTGTGCGTGGATGAGGAGCTTGAAGGATATCCTCTTGTTGACGGTGGATGCAAAACGCATTTTGGCGTTCGTGTACAAATGTGATTTATATGCAATAGGGACAGTATCGGCTTCTTTGTAAGTGATATGTGTACCCAGTTGGACCAGCGACTACTCGGGTCAACAGGTTAGTCGTGTTAGCTCATGTATGTAAATGTTTAGAAGCTATCATGTCAGCTTGTACAGAGTGTAGAATATCTGTATGTTCCTGTGCCCAATGATGTACTGAAAAGCAGGTTTAATTAAGTCGTAGAAAGGTTTCACCCTTTCTGCGTAATCCAAAATGTATGTCCTGCCAAAATTCAAAAATCCTATAATGGATTGTAGTTTTTTCAGAGTCATTGGAGGTTGGAGCAGTGCACATTTCTCTAAAAATTATGCCACCAGGCGTTTGCCTTCACTTGACAATTCGTCCCCTAAATATAGGACACATAGGTGGGCAATTTTTTATTTTTTTAAATTAAATTTGTATCCCAGGTGGGTGAACCCAAGAATTATATGGTTCACCCTAGACAAGTGTTCCGTTAATTCATCGTCCATCAGATAGATGTCATCTACATACCACAATGCCTCCTCATTAACATTATGAACTAACTCTGTTACCCTGGCTGAAAACAGTCTGGGGATGTTCTTATACCCTTGTGGTAATTGACAAAATTGGCCATGAGAGCCTAGCGCAGAGAATGCTGACAAATATCTGCTCCCAGGTGCTTTATTTTGGCACAAAAATCTATTCGAGATGTCGAGTGTTGTTTTGTATTTATACGGCATAATGTTATTCATTAGTGTAGCACTTTGTTCATTTTCTACTGCAAACGTGCTTGAGGATGCATTTAAATGCCTATAAATTAAGACCAGACGATATGAATTATTGGTTTCATCACAGGAAACAAGGGATTATTCATAGGTGAGGTGCAATTCCCTATCCCACTCTGATACTCAAGTTGACCTAGGATCTCCCTGACTTGTTTCTTTGCCTCATGTTTAATCAGATATTGTCTCTTTGGTTGAGAAATTGAATTTAATGCGATTTCGTGAAGAGGTGACTCATCATCCCATCCAACATGATTGCAGCAAAGTGCTGTAGCTAACGCTAAATCCCACTCCAGCACGTATTAATTTTTAGCTGATTCTGGCACAAGGTCAGAGAAAGCAGGTAAAATAACTCCTTCCCCCATTGGGCAATCCATTACGAAATCAGGTGGCCAATCATTTCCAGCTAAAAGAATATCATAGCCATATGACAGGTTTTCCCAAAAGAGGCCTTTTACCTTCTTGGGTGTGTCCCCCTCCATTTAGAGCGTTATTTCGCATAAACAATGTGGGACCCTTACCCTTTTATCAGGTGATTCCACTGTGATATGCTCACTCAGCACTGCTATGCCCAGATAATCTAGCAGGTTATGGCGAGCTATTGTGACTTCTGCTGCGCTGTCCAGCACTGTCACTGCTCATTCTCCATTCACAAGCAGAGTCCTCAGTAGCCTGGACATTTATAATTTTAATGCCGACTACTTTTTTCTTTTTAAATTGAGGTTTAGAAATCTTTTATTTATCTTCTTGTTTAACAATGTAATCCGAAGTGCAAAGCGTCTCCCTCTTCAGCTTGACTCGCTCTTCCGATCTGTGCTCTGACTGTCCGTCCATCTCACTCAGAGTGTTTTTCAGATGACTCCCGAAAGGAACAAGAGGAGCATGTACCAGAATCATTATACCTATCAGACTTTCTAATATTGTCACAGTTTCTAAAATGTAACTTTCTCTAAGTGTGCTTCCGTCGAGGAGACCCACCCTGTGACAGTGTTTTGTTTTGTTAATTTGTGTTTATTGTCAGATTTCTTTTTTTTTTTTTTTTGAAAACCTTTATTTATACATGCACAATACACAGCGTCTGCCTACAACCCCGCAGGGCCGGCCGCTATGACATAAACGGATGGTTGAAAAGGAAATTCGGAGACAGTACGTTGTTAAAGCAATCTCTCGAGTCTACATTGTCACCTGGAACATAGCACCATTTCAAATAGGATAAAAAAGGTTTAATTTTATGATTTTGTCGAAAAGAACAACAACACACAAACACATGGTATCATACTAGCAAGGGTCGCAGGAGGGGGGGGAGGGGGGGAAGAACACTAATAAATAAAGGAACACATATGGCGAGGGGGGGCGAGCACGAAGGAGAAAGCAAAGGTAATACTGAAAATTGGAGAAGGAACGTCAATCATGGAGAAGAGGGGAGAGGAACCTCATAGTCAAGTGGAGGGGAGCAAATATCTCCGCGGTACGAATTCCACTGTGCCCAGACCCTGGACCACTTCTTGGGACGCCCCCGCGCCTCATATACAGTTTTTTCTCGGAACATGCACCAGTCCATGTTCTCTTTCCAGGTACTGAGCAATGGTAATCTAGGGGAGCCCCAGAGCTGCGCTATATCTCTCTTTACAACCATGTTGCCCAGAGTAACCCAAAGCGTCTGGGCAGCATTACAATCCGAAGGTTCCCACACATTGAGCAGGCAACGTCGTGCTTCGGGAAGGAGAGGGATCCCGGTGACATGACCCATAACATCATGCACTCTAGACCAAAAGGCCGCAATCATCGGGCAATCCCATAGAACATGAAGGAAGGTAGCATCCATACCGCATCCACGCCTGCAGCGTCCATCCGAGACCAAACCCATTCGTACCAGACGCATTCCAGTCAAATATACACGGTGGAGGATCTTCAGCTGGACAAAACGAAGCCTAGCCGGGATAGCCACCTCCTTAGGGGAGGATACAGCTGACTGCCAGTCCTCGTCGTCGAGTTCGAGCCCGTCAGCCGTCCAGGAAGCACGAAGTTTCTCAAGTTGGTCAGCCCTGTTATTGACAAGCTTTTTATATATCAAGGAGATAGTGCTATCGGGGACATGGCCGTCCAAAACACGATCCTCCAAAGGGGAGGACTGCGGGATTTCGGTACCAGAGGGAAAGACTGAGGACAAGGCATGTCGAACCTGCATATACCGGAAGTGCTCCCTATCATCGAGCCGGTATTCCAGTTTCAATACATCGAAGGATTTCACAGTACCCCGTGCCCACAGATTCTCCACCTTACTGATCCCAATCATGTCCCACTTCTCAAATCCTTTCGTCTTCCACAGATTACCCAACCGATCCGAGTCATACAGTGGCGTCATACGCGTCAGCCTACCACCCCATCCCGTTGCCACAGTAGCATCTCTCCATGCCCGCACTGCACACTTCGTCGGACCTGTAAGAAGCCGAAAGGGTGACTTTGAGTACAGAGCCCTATTAAAGTTGCCACCGGGCAGTAATAGTTTATCCAAAGCAAAGGCGGGGGCAGGTTCCGGAGAGTACGTCGCATGGTTGACAGCGCTCAGGTGTGAAGCCCAGTAATAGCGTCTAATATCCGGCAACGCAATACCACCATCGTACCATGAGAGGGTGAGCTTGGACAAGGCAATACGGGCACGACCATCCCAAATCAGTTGTCGCTGTAAACTCTCAACCTCGCGGAAGTAGCGAGCAGGGACAGGATCGAAAAAATTCTGCAGGGCGTAAAGAAATTGGGGGAGCGACATCATTTTGAAGAGCGCCGCTCGGCCCAATGGGGATAGGGGCAATTCACGCCACCGTCGCACGTCCTGCTTGAGTCTGCGGAGCGGAGCATACAGGTTCCGCTCATAGCGGACCGAAGAGACCGTGGAGACATAGATCCCCAAATATTTGAAGCCGTCAGTCGCTACCAATATAGGTAACCTACGAGGCAGAGGTGGCAACGCCCCGGCTATAGCGTAAACACAGGACTTGGTCCAGTTAATAACTAATCCCGAGTTCTTACCAAAGGACGTAAGAACGTCGAAGAGGACGTTAAGCGACTTTTGAGGGGAAGTAAGATAGAGAAGGATGTCGTCAGCGTACAGGGAGACACGATCCTCAAGATCTGGAGACCATCGGATCCCCTTAAAAGAGGGTTCCCACCGAAGCCACGCAGCAAGGGGTTCAAGCGCCAATGCGAACAGAAGCGGGGAGAGCGGACAGCCCAGACGAGTGCCACGGCCTAACGGGAAAGGGTCAGAGCATCTACCATTTACCACAACTTGAGCCAATGGTCGTTCGTAAAGGAGCCTGACCCCTGAAATGAAGTTAGGACCAAAGCCAAACTTAGCGAGAGCCGCCCAGAGATAGGGCCATTCGATAGTGTCGAAAGCCATAGTGGCGTCCAAGGAGGCGACCACTGGCGGCTCGGCGAGAATTGGAGCCCTCGCGAGAACACTGTGGAGCCTACGCAGGTTAAGGGCCGTGTTCCTATGCGGGATGAAACCGGATTGATCCGGATGGATCAAGTCGCAGATCACCTTAAGCAACCGATTGGCCAGAACCTTGGCCAGGATTTTGGGTTCCGCGTTTAGCAGAGAAATGGGGCGGTAGGAGGTACAGCGGTCACGAGGCTTGCCATCCTTATAAATGACCACTATGGTAGCTAGGCGCTGCTCGAGGGGGAGGCTTCCAGCCTCAACCGCCTCGAGAAACATGTTGCGCAGATGGGCGGCCATCTTGTCCGGACAGAGTTTGTAAAGTTCAATGGGCAACCCATTTGGGCCCATCGCCTTTCCCGAGCGTAAAGATCGGATAGCAAGGGCAATCTCATCGACGGTAAAAGGGGCCTCCAGGACAAGGCCATCTTCCTCCGAAGCAGTAGGCAGGGCTATATCTCGCAGTAGCAGCCTGGAATCAGCCTCATCCCGATCACTAACCGGAGTATAAACCTTCCGGAAATGGTCCACAAAGCAGTCAACAATTTCACCAGGGTCGGAGACACTCTCACCAGATTCGCGAACAATGACAGGCACAACACGACTCGCTCGTTCAGCCTTATCCAACCATGCCAGGAGCTTGCTAGCTTTGTCACCCACATCATATAGTCGGCCTAGTTGATTCGCTCGCATCAACTTAGCAGCATCAGTGACACAAGCTTTGTAGTTGTCAGATTTCTTTGAAGAATCATATGTGTCTTCGATAATCTTAGACAATTCTTGCTCCTGCTGTACAGGAGTGAATTCCCTCAGGCGTTGGCACATAGCCACTGTTGCTGCCTCCTCTTTTATGTTACTCAACATAATAGCCGATACTTGGGCAAAATTGCCCAAAGGAAGAGTAGTACATGATTGCAAGAAGTGACTTTCTTTGATTAAAACTGGGCTTGTATTTTAGGGCAATTGCCGCACATCTCACCTTTTTATTTTAAACCTTGGGAAATTGGGAGAAATTGATGCGGGCCCTACATCTTAGTGATGATATTTCGTGGACATTGAAAAAAAAAATAGTGACTTATCATCACTATCCTCCCACAGCTTTTGATAACTCATGGACTTTTGTTATTGCTATTGAGTTATGGATTTATCTTTGTTACTCATAAGCAGCTCCATGGTAAGCCTTTGGTACAATGTGACATCCTGAGAGACTAGTCAAATTACCGGAAAAAAAGTCTATTATACACTGAGTTTCTACTTCTCCTTGATGTTGATTGTGGAGCTTTGAAAAATCTGAAACATTTCAGTACCTAACAGGTAGATTCATCAAGCCGAAATCGTCTCGCAAAGGGCCAGATTCTGAAAATCTGGCCCTTTGAGACGCTATTTTTGTATTTGGGATCCATCATCCCAAATGCAAAAATTGCAATTCAAGAAATCGCTAAATTGTGATTAATTTCATTTAAGGAATCTCAATTTGAGATTCCTTAAATGCAATTCATGAACCATTTTAAAATTGCGAATTCGCAATCTGGGGCCGCTATTTACCGCGAAGTCTAACTACGTGGTAAATAGCAAAAACTTAGAAAAATGCACTTTAGTGCATTATTCTAAGTTGTATGTTACACACACACATTTCCTTTGGACATGTGTGTGTGCAACACCAGTGTACAATACCATTTCAGGGATGCTACAGGGTGTCCATTGGACACCCTTGCACCCTTAAAATTGCTTCCTTATTTGCGATTCGCTAATTGCTAATCGCAAATAAGGAATGACCCCCCCATTCATTCCTATGGGCCTTTAGGCCCATAGGAATGAATGGGAAAGCCATTCCTTATTTGCGATTAGCAATTAGCGATTCGCAAATAAGGAAGCAGTACAAATCGCATAAAATATTGCGATTTCTACATGCATCCCGTTTTGCGAGTCTTTAATAGCGAATCCTTAAAATTCGCTATTAAGGACTCGCAAAACATGACCATGATGAATCTGGGGGTAAGTCATTAGTCATTGTTTTTGGACAAAGAAATTGTCCCTCTCTGCGTTTCGACAAAATTTGAGGTTGACTGTATTTATGCTGAGAAATCGCTGTCAATTGCCGTTTTTTTTGTTCTCATACGAGATGCTATTTTTGTCAGCATTGTTCACGGGTGTTTGGTGTTTGACTGTATAGATTGCAGGCAGCGCTGAGAAATTGCGAAGAAATTGACTTTTTTTATTCACATTATTTTTTTTTATCTGGACTTGCATATTTAAAAATGAAATTTTTTCGAAGGACACTAGCACAAGTTTCTGCATCCTTCGAACATCAACAGCTTGTCTCTCATACTTAGCATCGTTCAAAAGACACTAGCGCACGCATCTACATTTATTCAACCCCTCACCTGCATCCAGAATGGGTTAAGAAGCCACCCTTTGTGTGTTCCTTTCACCATTTTGTCCTTGGGTCTCTTCCGACGCACTGATACATCACTGCGTTGCGTCACGTAATGTCTTTTGCATACGTGACGCTGCGTGGGCGCCATTTAATTTTTCTATGTGATTTTCTTTTAGTGTTGTTTTGGAAGGAAAGGACTCATCGGACGCTAGTGATGAATCAAAACAAGCCCTATTACTAAGTGAAGTTTTAGGAACGGAAAAAGAAACAAACAAGAGTGTGATATCTTACATCACATTGCCACCTAGTGGTTTTTTAATATTATTACATGTTCTTTTATTAGTAATTTTCAATCTATTTGTTCACAATCTGCCCATTCTCTCTTATCTTTCGAGTGTTTTTTTTTACCGCATCGCTGCTGCAGTGATTTTTGCGCTGTGCGGCTGTTTTCCCTTTTCCGCGTTACATGACGAGCTCAGCTCATCATCAGCACACGTCACCCGTGGCTGATGACGAGCTGAGCTCGTCATCAGCAGCGAAGGGGTTAAAGAGAGAAAGGGGGAGCAAGGGATTCTCTAACATTTGTTTATTTCAAGAAAAGGTGTGTTAGTTCAGGGACGGTAAAAGATTTATTTCAGGAAAAGTTGTGTTTGTTCAGGGACAGTAAAAGACTTATAATTGCTCTGACAAATTACTTGCACGTTATTTCAACTCTACTCTTACAATATATATATTTGCATAATGCAAAACGTGGCAACACCACCTTTCTTTTTGTCCTCACCGGGTGATCCACCCATCAAGTGTCAAAAATGGAAGAATGTGTTCGAAAGGTATGCAAAGGTATTTGTTACTAACCTAAGTGCATGAAAAAGAACTGCATTATTGTTACATTGTTTAGGATCAGAATATCAAGAGGTTTTTGGCCATCTTCCAGACATTGATGATACAACTTTAAATGAATATGAAATATGTATTGCCAAGTTGGACAAACACTACTTACCCAAGGTGAGCACTATCCTTGAAAGATACCATTTTGGCGTAAGAAATCAAAATGATGGTGAAACAGTGGAAAATGATATCACTGCATTGAGGAAATTAGGGGCATATTACCAAGCAATAGCGATAATTATCGCTATTGCTTGGTTAGAGACAAAAATTTACCACAGCGCTGCGGCGATTTTTACCGCAAATAAACCTTGGTATTACCAAGGTTTAACGCAAATGCGGTAAAAATCGCCGCAAAGCATGAATATCGCTGAAAAGTCCGCGATATTCGTGCATTAGCGAGCTAATGCTCTTAGCCATGTTATCCACCTCCCATTGGATAACATGGCTAAGAACTGCTCAGGGCAGGTGTTAGCTTTTGGAGATATTCCCGCTTAGCGCGAATATCTCCAAAAGTTGGTAATAGGAGATAGCGATGTTAGCGACTGTTTTCAGTCTCTAACATCTTGGCACACCCACTTTGCATCTCATTAGTGATAAATATCACTGACATGCAAAGTGGGGCCCAAGATGGTCGCTATCTCCTACTAGCTGTCGCTAACTGGTGTTAGCGGCAGCTAGGTAATAGGGAGATAATTTTATCTCCGCTTTCTTGGCTTTTAAAGCCAAAAAAGCGGAGATAAACCCCCTTGATAATATGCCCCTAGGTTCTTCATGTAAAACTCTTGCTTCAATTAAAAAAAGGATTAGAGACCAATTCATGCTACGCTGTAACATACAAAAAGTTAGGGATGACATTTGGCAAAAAGATGAACCTTCTCTAGATGAGGTGATTACTATTACCAAACAAATAGAACATTCTCAAAAATGTGTGGAGATTATTACAAAACATGAAAGGAATGGTGAAGTTGTACATGAAGTAAAGTTGCCCTCTAAAGGAAATGTTACAAAGGAAAACTTTAAACATTACTCTGAAGTCGGTGGTTTTTGTTCCTCTCAAAACAATGCATTGCAACCTAAATGTTTTACTTGTGGGAATCTTGGTCATTTAGCAAAAGACAAGAAGTGTCCCACATTAAAAAGCACAAGTGCAAAATGTAAAAAAAAATGGTCATTTCCCTAGTGCTTGTCGGACAAAGAAAACCAAAGCAAAAGTCAATTTAGTTGCTCAAAATGGTTGCACAGAAGATGATTCCGACTCTGACTTTGATTGTGGGCAAATTGTCGCACAAGTTTCTGAGAAGAGTAAAAAAGGCCCCTTTGATGTGGTGATGATTGAAGGTAAAGGAACGTGCATGCTATTTGATTCTGGTGCCAAAATAACCATTATTTCAAGATAGTTTTATTCCCAATGTTTAAAAGACAAGGTTAAAATTGTTAGAGCAGATATCCAACCCCTCGCTTATGGTGGCAAGCCCATCTAACTTAAAGGGTATTTCGAATGGTTAATAGAATACAAAGGGAGATTCACTGCTGGTAAGGTCAATATTTCTCACGAAGGTGATAGCATTTTAAGTTGGCTTCACCAAGAAGACCCGGGTGTCACGCTAGATCCAAATAGTAATCCTCCAATCTTATTAAAAGAAAAATTCTAAGTGAATTTAGTTGTAACTAATGATGATAATACTGACTACATTTCTAAACTCAGGACATTGTTTCCCAGTGTGTTCAGCGTGGAACTGGGCTGTCTTTAAGGTTACACACATAAAATCAAATTAGTTTCGGGAGCAGTGCCAGTTTCAAGTAAAGTTTGCTACGTACCATTTTCTGTGTAGGATGAAATGAAAAAACAGCTAGATAAGTTAAGGTCTGATGGCATTATAGAAGAAGTTGAAGGGACTCAATGGTTGGCGCCAGTAGTTGCAGCACGCAAATCCGATGGAAGTTTGCGTTTATGCATATATTTGAGGGCTTTAAACAAGCATGTTATTGTTGATAGGTACCCACTTCCCAACATTCTGAAATGCTCATACTAAAAGATGCAAAGGTATTTTCTACTGTAGACCTGAAATCTGCATACCACCAGATCATGCTAGATAGTGATTACAAAGATTACACCGACTTCATCACTCCATTTGGCCCTTTCAGATTTGTGAGGTTACCTTTTAGTTTGGTTTCGGCAGCGTTGATTTTTCAAAGGGCATTAGAAAAGCTTTTACAAGATCAACCTGGTGTAAAAATCTATCAAGATGACGTCTTGATCTTTGGAAGTAATGATGAGGAACACGATTTGAGAGTAAAGCAAGTGTTTGAAAGGTTCAGTCAAAATAACCTTACTGTCAGGTCAGACAAATGCAATTTCAAGAAATATTCAATAAACTATCTTGGACACAACCTTTCAGAAAAAGGTATAGAGCCCAAACAAGAACTAATTTAAAACATACATAACTTAGCTTCTCCAACTAATAAAGATGAATTAATGCCCCGGTTACTTACCGGTAATCTTCATTACTCCGAGTATAGTCTTCCTCGCCACATGATTTACATAGTGAGCTTTAGCTCCACAACAGAACCCTCCAAAGCAAAAGAAAAACACCTCCCACCCCCTCCCAACATGGCCGACCACTCCCGCCTGACCCCTATAAGAGGCGGACCGGCCCAACCAACAGCCTGATCTACCAAGCAAACAATGAAGCCGATAGCCAGACAGGGAGGGGGGGAGGGAACTCATGTGGCGAGGAAGACTATACTCGGAGTAATGAAGATTACCGGTAAGTAACCAAGGCATTACCTCCTCGTTAGTCTTCCTCGCCACATGATTTACATAGTGAGCAAATACCCAAGCCAACAAGGCTTCATTGACCACCATAAAAACAACACCACACGGTGATGCAGAGAAACCAACCCAAGGTTGAAGTCGAATAAATGACAAGAACACAGGGATCACAGGAAACCTGAAATCAAGACATAAAGGAAAAGTAGGCCAGCCAGGAGCCGCAGCACCTGCACTCCGTACGGCCCCAGCGAAGACCCCCGGGACCGAAAGAGACCCATGAACAAGGAGGGGGACGACAACGTCGATGCCCGACAAACCTCCACAGAGGAGACACCCTGAAGGGGGCCCAGGACACCGAGCCACTCCCCGTGGACTGACCCGGGACCCCCGCCGGATCCACCGAACCCAGCGAAGCGTAGGAAGGCCGATAGCCTGTGGAAGCCAGCGAACCAAGGTGGAAAAAGGGCTAGCGGCCCGAACGAACCGGGCCAAAAGACACAAAAAACAGGCCATCCCACCGGGAAAGGAACGACGTGCGGCCAAGAGAAGCCAAAACCGCACGCTGAACAACCAGCACGGACAAGAGAGGAACCTCGTCGGCAGGGAAAAGCGGTAAAGATACCACCCGAGTCCGCGGCCCCAGGGAAGGAACCCCGGGAAGGACACGGGGGACATGCCGGAGGAACAACCCCGTCCGGCAAAACCCGCAAGAAGGGCGGGGAGCGGAGGAACGACCCCCGCACGCCCATCCGCCCAGCAGACACCACTGCCACCCGGGAAAAACCCCCTGAAAGGTGCGGAACCGCAAAGCCACCGAGGGCCGGGGCCCAAAAGGGCGGACCCCGAAGAGCTCGTAGAACGAGAGAGAGAACTCATATGGAACGCCTCACGAATGTGCGAGTCACCCTTGCGCAGGGGCCCTGCAAATCACCTCTGTATCGTTCCAATATCAGTATATGTGCTGCCGAAGCGAGCACCCAAGGGGGAGACCGGCAGAGCGACCGAGGGCGAAGGATAAACAACATCGGAGCCAATCGAGCCACCCGGGAAACCAGGTCGTCGAACACCGGACAGTGGAAGGCCCGCAATGCCGCCCACCGGACCCACAGGGAAGAAGGGGCCACGCCCCAGGAAAACCCTCAGACCGGAAACCAAGACCCGCAAGGGGACCACGGATGCGGGGACAGCACCAAGCCGACCGCGCCAACGCGAGAAGGACGCCCAGCGCCGGGCACAGGCAGAGAACGTGGAAGACCTGCGGGAACCCAGCAGCAAAAGCCACAACCCCTGAGCAAGCCGCGTCCACCGCACAAGAACCGGGCCTGCAGAAGGAGGCCGGCCAGCCGACAAGAGCCGGCTCAACACCGACGCCGAGAGCGGGGGACCCAACCACGGTACGGGAAGATCCGGGAACGGCCAGGAGGCTCGAACCCTCAGCTCGCCATAGGAGATGGTACCCAGGCCGGTGGACCCCGCCGGGACTAAAAACAGGAACGCACCACGACTTGCGTGGCAACCACGCGCGGGTGCCAGGCACCTCTCCACTGTAACGTTCCAAACCAAGGCCATGCGCTGCCGAGTCGAGCACCCATGAGCACCCCGGCCCTGCCCAAGCGAATCCTGCCGAGGACCCGCGATCTCAGAGGGCACGGGGGAAACGCGTACATCAGACCGAAAGGCCACGCGAAAGACAGGCAATAAGGACCCGGAAGGAGGAGTAGAACCCGGGCCGGAGGGCCGAGTCTCCCTCCGTGCACCGAGACATCGGAGGCAGACCGAGCCGAGGCCCCAGGCGTCGAAGCACCACCGGGGCAGGGCGAGACCAGGCAACGAAGGCCAGACCCGACTCCGTCGGACCCCGGGGGAAAGACAGCCCGAAGGGCCAGGACCGGTGACACCCCCACCAGGGCGCCCGACCCGGCCAAGACCTGGGGACCTAAGCACCGGCAAATGGAACGCCACACGAAAATGTGCAGGGGCCAAGCCAGCCACCTCATCCAATATAAGTAAATGTGCTGCCGAAGCGAGCACAGCAAAAAGACGGCCGGCCAGGAAGACATTCAGCAACCCCCGAAGCACGAGGAGCTGAGCGGCCGCAGGAGAACCCAACGACCTCCAAACGACCCGGCGCCAAAGGACGCTCCCCCCCCCCGAAAGAACCGGAGGGAAGGACCGGGGCCAGGCACACGCCCCCCCGAAGGAGGACAAGCCCGAGACGAGGACCGAAGGGACCACCGTACATAGGTCAGGAAGCCGACGGGTGAGAGACACCGCCAGATATGAAGCCTCACCCACGGGGGAGGAACAAAAACGAGGCCGAGAGGAAGCACACGGCCAGACAGGGAACCCCAAGACCCACACCCGGCGAAGAAGATCCACCAGGCGGGCCAGGAGCACAGCTCCCCCCCCCTTTGGGCCAGAAGGCAAGCCCAACGGAAGCACCCGCAGTCACACGCAGGCCGGCCCCACAGGCCAATCCATGGTCCCAGAAAAACCTACAGGTGAGACCAGGGAAGGAGCAGGGACCCCAACCCGTCGAGACGGTGGGTTTAAAATGGAAATCCAGTGTTTGTAAAGCGCTCAGCTACCCGAAGGCATTCCTGCACTGGGTGCCGTCGGGAAGAATAAGCAAGCTATTGCCCAGAGTCAAATGGTGCTGGGCTAATCTGCCTCCAGTGCCGGGGATTGAACCTTGAATCCCAGATTCCAGCGTCCGTCGCCCTGGCCACGGCGCCACACCTCTTCCCCCGCGGAAAATCCGCAAGACTGGACAGCAAGCCCGAAGAGCCCAAGAACCGGGACAGCCACGTCCCAGGACGGTATGCAACGGAGGCAACCGCCTCCCCCTTCCCCCCCCAGGGGACCCCCTGGAGTGAGAGAGCCGAAAGTCAGTCTCTAGGGGTGAGACAGGGAGCGGCAGAACCAGCACGAGACCGGTTACCGCCGAAACTCGGGCCTGGACCCGCCGAAGGACCCCACCCATGCAAGGGCGGGACGTCCTCACCTGAACTGCGCAGGGGCCAAGCCGGACTACACAGAAGCGCAACACGATGCGAAAATCGCGCACAACCCCCCCCGTAAGGGCACAAGGCGTAAGCACGAAAGCCGCTGTTTCATAACAAAACACATGTACATGTAAGGTGCCCATTCACCCCTACGGGAATCTTGGCGCTGAAGAACAGCTGTCAGTTGTTACCCAACGCAATGGAAATAATCTCATCGACCACAGATGGATGAAAGGCCGAGTGGACCAGCCGGTATTTGAACCTGCGACCACGAGGTCAAACACCAGCCCCTGCAGTAGACACATCAATCCACTGAGTCACTAGCCCCGGTAGTCCCAACCCGGCCAACTCCCTGAGGCCCAAGGAGGAGTCCAGGCCACCAAAGCCCCGTGGGGCCGACGCGGAGAGAAAAAAACCAGCCATGCCCAGAGGCCATAACTGATCCCAGGGACATCGAGTCCAAGACCCGCCGAGGCGGGGAATCGAACCCAGGGCCTGGGCCAGACCTCTGCACCAGGGTCTGATTCGCTAACCCTTAAGCCACACATCTCCACAGCTGCAGAACGGGACACCACGAGTGGAACACTCGCGACCGGCGCAACCAGACGGCCCAGGGCGAGTCCCCCAGGGCACCAGAATAGGGCACACGGACAAAAGGGATCTGTCCCCATGCAGCACCGCGCCCCCTCAGAGCGCGCCAGATAAGCACAGTCACTCTGTGAATGAGACAATGTCACAGGCCCTATGGCTGCACGTAGAAGGAATAAAACACTACCCCTTCACATCGTGTTGTATGCTAACAGCCCGGAATTACAGGGCACAAAAAAAACAGTTAGAAAAGTTCCACGTGGGATACCTCTACAGCCTTGGCAGGATTCGAACCCTGGCCTGTGAGGACCGTCTGCACCGATGGCACAAGACTCACCTGTGAGCTATGCTCCTTACATGAAATGGTGCCCCGGACCCTCCGAGAAGGAGACAGACGCGCTGCCTACAGTCCCAGCACGCCGCGTCCCAACCGCTGCGGCAGCCGGAGAAATCCAAGACCGATGAAGGACAACCTCGGTCGCACCTGGAGGCAACAAGAACCCCGCCCCCGAGAGGCGGGAGGCGCCCGGAGCCAACCACAGCGCGGCAAACCGCCGCGGCCCGTAGGGCAGCCACAATCCACGAAGGGAGGCAGAGGCGAGACTCGGCAGCGACCAGCGTCCCAGGCCCGCAGGAGGGGAGCACCCGGTCCGGACCGCCGATCGACAAAAAGGTAGGCACCTTTGTGTACCTGTGGGACTCTCTAGAAGTCGGACAAGCGGCCTCACTACAAGCTGCGCGTCCGGACACAACGCACTGCAGAAGCGCCGCTGACCCAGGCAAGGCTCCAGCCCGCCCATGCGTGTATCAAAACCCCCCGCGTGCCTATTGCTGCACCGGGAGAAGTTGATTTACACACGCAGGCAGTGTCACAGCGCCATCTGCTGCCTGAGGTTTTTTTAAAAACTTGGCGCAAACCCCTGGCACACCTTCAATTAACAAAATTGAAATACGAGTCACTCACCGGACTCGTCTTCATCAGCGCCAAAATTTATAAGAGCATTCACATTTATGCCCATACAGAAAGCTCTAGTGAGTATGTCCTTAATCAGTGACAGATAGAGAACTCACTTATTAGAAGTGATCCGTCTCTGTGGGGCAGACAAATGTAAACACACATACACTTGAGACGGCTGAAACTTTTGGCGAGAGTCAGCGCCCATGTCCACAACTCGTGGCATGTAGTCAGAGCGCAATTCCAGGCGCATATCTAAACAGGGGAGCCAGGAACACACGAAACACCTCTATTTGAGGGGCGTTGCAACCACCAGCATGTACAACACACAGGAGAATGCGCAGAACCCAAAAAGCCCACAGAAAGGCTAGGGCCCAACAGTAACGACCGGGGGAGACCTGGGCTGTACAACCACTCCACACCCCCGGCCGCCCCCCCCCCTGTAGACCCTTGGCACGCTATAGCAGCACCTAACCGGTCCCACAGGACCGGGGGAAGGAAGAGGGGGGGGAATTTTAGGCATAAGGCACCAGAGACCGCTAGAGCAGGTCCACAACCCTAAAACCCCAGGGCCAGCTCACGCCGGCCCATCTTACCTGAACAGCGCTCTGGAGAGAATCGCGCAGAACAAAAAAAACAGGCTGTTGGTTGGGCCGGTGCGCCTCTTATAGAGGTCAGGTGGGACTGGTCGGCCATGTTGGGAGGGGGTGGGAGGTGTTTTTCTTTTGCTTTGGAGGGTTCTGTTGTGGAGCTAAAGCTCACTATGTAAATCATGTGGCGAGGAAGACTAACGAGGAGGTAATGAAATTCCTAGGCATGACTAAATACTACAGTAAGTTTGTACGTGGGTTTGCTGAGAAAAGTGTTAATATGAGGATGCTATTATGCAAAGGAGTTGATTTTCAATGGTCTTCAAAGTGTGAAGAATACTTCAACAATTTGAAGACGCATTTGGAAAACACCCCAAAATGAAGAAGTTTTGATCCGTCATTTAAATCTGTATTAATTACAGATGCAAGTATGAAGGGTCTTGGAGCTGTACTTCAGCAACAAAAAGGTGATGAGGTTAATGTGATTTTATTTCTTTCTAGGAGCTTAAAAGGGGCAGAACTCAGATATTCGTTAATAGAAAGAGAAGCGCTAGCTGTACATTGGGCTACAAAGAAGTTAAAAAATTAGCTTTGGGGGACAAGGTTTAGTGTACGAACAGATCACAAACCGTTATGTGAAGTTTTTAACAAGAAAAGTATTGATTCTTTATCTAGCCAGATATCCAAATGGGTTGTGGCTGTTCAAGCTTATAATTTTGATGTTGAGTACTTACCTGGTGTGAGAAACTGCATTGCAGATACGCTTTCAAGACTTGTATGCACTAAGGTGGATGAGTCGATCATTGAGGATGACAAGATGGATGAATGGGTGTGTAACACTGAACATGATGGGATAAAAGAAGAGAAGTGGAGAGAAAAGTGCAAGAATGATGTAGTCCTTAAAGAATTGTGCTCTTTGATTAAAAGGGGTGGAATACAAAAGTTGATGGTGAATTGAATAAATATTTGAATGTTAGAAACAAATTGTCTGAAGTTGATGGTCCTGTCATCAGGGGTTCAAAATTAATTCCTCCTTTGGTTCTTCGAGGAGAATTGATTGAGTTGGCTCATGAAGGTCATCAGGGCATGTATAAAACAAAAGAGAGGTTCAGGCTTAATTACTGGTGGCCTAGCATTTATCTTCAGTTTGAGCAATCTATAAGGGAGTTCATACCTTGTTCTCTTAGCGAAAAATGTCTTAAGCACAGGGTCCAACGCATGGTTATCAGGGAGCGCCCTGACGGTCCATGGCAAGAATTAGCCTTGGACATAATAGGTCCAGTTACTGGTAATCGGGGTGAAACATATGTATTTGTTTTGATTGACATGTATTCAAGGTGGCCGGAAATCAAATTTACTAAATGCATTGAATCCAAGCATGTAATTACTTTCCTCAAATAAATCTTTGCGTAAGAAGGCCTACCTGGCTATTAATGAACAGACAATGGTGTACAATTTGTATATGATGAAATGGAAAAAGTTTTTGCAAAGGTGTTCCATAAAGCATAAGCGTTGTTCACGTTATCATCCAGAAACGAATGGTATGGTGGCACACTTTGTTCGTGTACTTAAAGAAACCATTTCAATGTCAAAACAGAATGGGTTGGATTGGTAAAAAGAGGCAAACAAAAAGGTTGAGGTTTATAGGTTCTCCCCTCATGCTACAACTAGGCGTACCCCTTTTGATCTTCTTAAAGGAAAACATCCCAGCACCTTTGTGGCGCCTTTCTGGGTCTAAGAAGGAAAATGTGTCTGTAGATGGTCTTTGGGGACAAAATGAAAAAGATAAAATTGTGGCATGCAAACAAAGATATGATGTCGGGAAAGCAGTTAAAACCACTGTGGTGAATTTTAACAATATACAGAGAAACACAGGTGCACCACACAATGTCAGTGATAAAATAAATTCAAACTATAATAATCACAATAGTAGAATTCCTCAATTTTGATTTCTTTTATTCCAAAAGTAGTAGAAAAGATAATACAGCCGACATGTTTCATTCCAACTTGGGACTTCTTCAGGGCGATTTCTCGGTAGAGAGTCGTATCTATAGATCGTAAAGACTATAGTTGCGTGCTATCCCTCAGTCTTGACTCTTGAAAGAGAATGTCCGACTTAGTCATCCAGATCTCTCAAAAAAACGGCAAGTAGGTTGGTGTTCTGTGCTTCCTGTGCTTCTCTGTATATTGTTAAAGTTCTTCTTGAACTAGCATTGTGATGGTGGGTGGTAATCAGTGTGCACACATTTCCCTAAGTTGACAGAAAGGAATGATATGATTGAGAGTTATTCAGGTTAGGTGCTGATATTGAGAAGGCTCCACTGTCTTTTCTGTTTTCAGCACTGTGGTGGATGTTGGTGACTAGGTAATGATCAAAGGCCCATTTGGACGAAAGGCATCTGGGTTGTTTAAAAGACCTCATAAGGTTATCAAAGTTTTGACCAGTGCAATTAAGACTGAAGATTCTCGAATTTGGAATCTCAATAGAGTTGTTGTCATTAAGAACGATTCTCTCTTGGAAAATAGTTCCTTTATGCAACCACCCTCTAGTGAATCTTCTCTCCGGCCAGCCATCCTAAGGAGAGAAGTGCAAGAACCAAAACTTTGCCTATGAAATTCAAAGACTTTGTAACGGATAAATAGTTTTAGTATTATAGAATGAAGGTATGTAATATAGTGTCAAATTTATGTTTTTCTATGCTCAACCTATGAATCCCAATTGCCTTTATGTTTCTCTTTGATTAGCACCATGGAGATGGAATGTTGCACCTGACTCCTGCGTGCTGATGGATGGGACTTTATATTCTCTGGATTAAACTTACTTTTGATTACATTGGATTTCTCCATGGATTTATTCACTTAATTTTACATATACCCATTCCAAACCAACATTTTCTGAGAAAGAAGGAGTAAGGTTCAACACCTTTCAAAACTTTCTTGAAAGGGTTTGATTGAGATACACCATGAAAACCATATCTTATGTCTTCAAAATTACATTTGTTCTGGATACGTCTGTTTTCCTTACTGCTTGACTTATGTGAGACCTAAACCTTGAAGAGACCTCTGGTTTGCTGATGTGATGGAATGTGCTAGTTCCGGCATATGTTCTTTTAACAGGAAATTATCTTAATACATCAATCTTACCCTAGGGTTTTTTATGTGGGTACCAAAACTAGGGGTGGGTGGTAAATTCTGCTGCACCAGTGGAGTTCGTTGAGCTTTGGCCACTTCGCACTCCACTTTAAGTGCAGAGTTTGGCAAGAACTCCGCCAATAGCCACACCCGGCACCCATTGTCCCTGTCCTGCTGGCGAGCAAACTAACTTGCTCCAGTTCTATCAGATACCCTCTACCTCCTGTGGGAGCTGTGCAGCACACTGAATGCTATCAGGGGCAGCCCACCATGCAGGCTCCAGCCCTTCCTGTCAAGAGGTGCCCATCTTGCATTTAACTTGGCTTCCAGTGGGAGGGGTGAAAAGTTTCTTCTGCAGCAGCCGGGCTGAAATCAGCGGCATGGATCTGCACTCCACAAGAGCCCTGCTTGATTCAATGTGCAGTCTTGCTCAACTTCACAGACTAAACTTCTACAGTGGTGGGCGGACCCTAGCCGAACAGAGAAATGGCCGCTAAATAGAGGGGCTCTGCCAGCTTAGTAATTAATCCTGACTAATACTTGACCAACCAGCTCCCACTTGGGGTGCAATTAGCTGCCCATGCTGGTCAAATGAAGTGAATCCACCAATAGGCGCACTGCAAACATCCCGGTCGCATGAGAGAGTTGAGGTGGTGCCTGTGGGGGGAACCCGGGCTGACCTGTGAGATGCGGGGTAAACTGACTGCCTGACATGACCACATCATGGGCACCTGGTGGAAGTGGCGGCAACCTGGGGGCTAGTGCATCGACACCCTAACCGCCGTTGGAGGTGAGGCACCTACTGCTGTTGTGCACTGGATCTGGCTTACTGGAGGGGAGTAACTGTGGGCTGCACCTGCAAGGATGACGGCAAGGAGTGCAGGGTGGGCCAGAGCACACTGAACACGCTTCCTTGAGAGTGGGGCCCCATAGAGCAGGCTGCGAGAGTAGGTCATTGAGCAGATTTGCACTGTCCACATTTCCCCTGCGATGTGCTGGTTGCACCCCGACAAAAGTGCATTGGAGTTCTGCTGTCACCGGAGGTGAGGGGCCTGTGGCTGCTGTGGACCAGACCTGATTGCCTTGGAGCAAGGGAGCCCGAGAGCTGCACCCGCGCAGAGGAAGTTGAGTAGTGTGCAGGTGGGCCTAAGTGGACTGAGGACGCCTCTTTGGTGAACCAGGCCCCCCAGGACAATCTGCAGAGGGGGACCTGTGAGAATAAGCCCTGCCAGAACTTGCTTCATGGGGGGAAGATTGTCCCCCTCCCCAAAACAGGACACACAAGCTCTCCTGCTGGGACTCCCTGTGGGCCACGGTGCGGTTGGTAGATCACGGGGCTACAAGCTACCAACTAAGGCAGAAGATCTGAATATCCTAGGTGTCAGTGATTGAGTCCATATACTCCCACGGCCCCGAGGACAGTATCTAGACCTGCATGTGCTGAGGAAGAGGCGGCGACCTTCCTCAATTTTCCACTTGTGGCTGCGTGCAGATCTTCCTTGTGCGGCCACCCCCTGTGCACCATTTGCAAGGACGAAGGCACAGCGAAGAGAGTCGGTGAGCCACACCTCAGTCCAAAAAACATCCCCACCAGTGAGACCGGGTTGAGAAACCCCACTGCCGCCTACTAGCCACGTAGGCACTCTGACGCATCTCAATGGAGAAACACGATACACAGTAGTCAAAGCTCCTATTTGAAAGCAAAAGTGCCCCATGCCGGACGGAGATGGAACAGACAGAGGAACCAGAATTGGCCCCACCTGTGGTGGAAGTCAACCTCGAAGAAGATTTTTGTAGAGAAAATAATCTTTTTTAGTTTGTCACTTCTTAGGTTACAGTTCTGTTCTTACTATCACATTTCTTCTATTTGTTGGGGAAATTTCACATTATCTACCTTGATGCATTTCCGGTCTTGCTGTGGCTTTTCTTCTTCTTTTTGGGATTTCTTTCTGTTTTGGAATTCTCTTTGAATTTTTCTTCCTGATTTTCAACTGTGGTTCTTATGTACCTCAACACATATCACTTTCTATATTCTCGGCTTGGAAAAGGAAAAATCACTTGTTTACACTGGTAAAGAAAATTTTGTTTGTGAAATTCCAAGTATTGTATATTCAACTGTTTTCCATCTGATTCCACGTTTTGTACAAATCAAGACAAATGTGTATTCTGTCTTTATTTCAGCCTTAAAAAGGTCTGTTGGATAAGACGAAACACGTGTCGGCTGATTGTTGTGAAAAGAAAAATAAATTAATAAAACATCAGTGGAATTACTATCTTTCATGAACTTTTTTTGCACACTTACATTAAGAGAAGAGATACTTTCCAACTTTGAGTCGTAATTCTTAGTATAATTGCATATACTGTCTTGATGCTATCCGAGGACCTAATGGTCTTTTTGGTGTACTTATGAGAGCGCTGTCATGAAGACTGCCTGGATCATCTTAAAAATAGAGTCTCAGATATCAACGACAAGTGAACAACTGCTCAAAATGGATAAAAT